>NC_081556.1:34799857-34834193 GCF_963082655.1 Stomoxys calcitrans | reverse complement strand
TCAGGCGGACTTAAGGCATTTCAATTTCATTCCACAGATGATTTTTGACTAATATTCAAATTAATTAATTTTCGCCACACATCATGTAATAACCAAGTGTATTGCCTTGTCAAAGTCTGTATTCGCGGGTAGAAAAAAACAAAAAAGCTCATCAATTTCCGCTTAATTAATAATGAATGTAATTCATGTAACGCACGCATATATAAATAAGTGTATTATATGTTCGTTAACGCAAAATGACAATAAACCCTTAGACTTTGCGTTGGTTGACTCTGACTCTTTGTTAAAGAACTCATTCATTTTTGTTTTTTTTTTTTTGTTTTTCAGGCCAAAATGGCAAGTCTTAATTAAATGGGTTTTTTTTTGTAGCAAATGTGAAAAAAGAAAATTAGGCACAGGCTGTTCTGGCACAATAGGGTGAACGACATTTGATTATATACTGGTATCAAACAGAACAACATCTTTGTTATTTTTGTAACAATATTTCAAATGATGATTTTTATTTACGGTACACCCTAATGTTTGTGTGCATCCTAAAATTGCTCATATTTAATCCTCATTAGCATATTGAGTTCATTATATTCCCTAGTGTGTCTTGAGTTTTTTTGGCAGCCGTGGAACTTCTAATGTTGGCAGCCCGAATTCATTAACGTTTTTTTTTTTTGGCATTAAAGGCCTTGACGAATGTGTCAATTTATTTAAGTACAAATGAGAATGAGAACTTTTCTTTGGTCTCAAATTAAAGGGAATCGATTCAAGATGCGTATGCAGTAGATTTCTGGTGATTTAATTGATGGGCTAGCATAGACAGAATGGATTATCTTTGGCAACAGACATATGAAAATTAAATTAAAGAACCAATAAATAGAAAACAAGTAAAAAGGCGTTAAATATTGATCTTTTAGTAGCTATATCTAAAAATAAACCGATCTAAGCCATAAACGACACTGATGTCGAAAAGCCTAACATAAGTCACTGTGTCAAATTTCGGTGAAATCGGATTATAGGTTAGGTTAGGTTGAAAAGAGGGTGCAGATATTAATCCGCCCCATGCCACTATGGATATACACCTAAGCCAGTAGTGGGCTTGATGTGCGCTCTAAAAACTATAAAGTAACCTCTTAAAAGATAATTGAAGTTAGGAATTCCGCGCTACTTTCAAAATCCTTAATTGTTTTCAATACCACTCCTCTAAGTTGGTTCATGCCCAGGTATTGTGTCTCCACCTAAGTGCCGGTAATTGTTAGACGCGAAAGTCGGGCCATGACAAAGGAAATGCTTCAACGTCTCATCATCTTCCCGCATGCCCTACACATGCTATCACTTGCCGCACCGATTTTACATAAGTGAGCGCGTAGTCCTATGTGTCCCGTTATGATTCCAATAGCTATACTAACCTCCTTCTTGCTTCCTTTCAGTAACAGCCTCGCCTTCTCACGATCTGGATCCCGCCATAGGATTTTCGCCATCCCACCGACCGTTCCGCTGTTCCACAGTGTTACATGCACATTCGTCACCCACTCCCTTAACTCGGTCTGCGTAGACCCGAAAGGCTTCGGGTTAAACAAGTTTATTGACGGCAGTCCTCTGGCCTTCACCGCCAATTCGTTTGCCCTTTCATTTCCCCTTACTCTGTTATGCTCCGCCATCCAAACAATGCGGATTTTGCCATCCTCAGAGAAGGCGTTAATCTCCTTCTTACACTGCAAGACTGTTCGTGACCTTATCGTCCTGTTTGTTATTGCCCTTATGGCAATTTGACTGTCCGTAAAGATGTTCACACTCGACATCCTAGCGTTAGCACCACACCACTTCACACATTCCGTGATCGCCCGGATCTCCGCCTGCAGGAACGTATTACGGTCAGGCAGTCTAAAACAGATCTCAGTCCCTGGGTTATCAATGTAAACCCCCAGGCCCGGTCTGTCCTCTAGCTTTGATCCATCCGTGTAACATGATCTTCCATATGGCAATACTAGGGTTCCGTCAATCCAAGACTGTGCCGATGGTAGCAGTGCCTCGGACTCGACTTCAAGGTTCAGAAACCTGTTCCCTTCCTTGCAGGTTTCCTATCGTTGCCTCGATTATGCCGCGATGGTATGAGCTGCTCCCATCCTCACTCCAGTCTCCCATCGCCTTAAGTCTCATAGCCGCAGTGGCTGCCTCACACTTAATCAGTATGTCAATGGGTCGAATATTTAGAATAGTCTCCAGTGCCCTAGTGGGAGTGGACAACATGTTCTCTGAATCTGTTGTATGGTCCTTATGTTGCACTTTTTCTCCATAGCAGTCCACCAAACGACTGAGGCGTAAGTATTGGTCCTAGGATTCAGGTCCCATTTCGAGCCTACAGTCCTCCTACATAGTGCCCAACATCTGTGATCCTTCTCAGTACGCTCCTGAATGTTACATTTCCAATTCAGTTTCCTGACCAAGATCACACCTAAGTATTTGATCTTGTCAGATATTGCAATCGTCTTATTGAGGAAACGTGGTGCGTTAAATTTGCTCACCTTTCTCTTCCTCGTGAACAGGCATATTACAGTCTTCTCTGGGTTAACATTAACACCTCTGGGTCTAGCTTGGTCGTATGCCATATGCAAGACACTTTCGGACCTTCTGCATAGCTCGTTCGGATCCTTACCCCTTAGAAGTATTATAACATCGTTTGCGTAGCAGACGGGTTCAAATCCCTTCTCAGTCAACATCCGTAATAGGTCATTTGTGGTGGTTACCCATAGAAGTGGCGATCAAATGCCCCCCCCTGTGGCGTAACCTGTGCCACTTTCTCCCTTATTTTGATGCCATGGGAAACTCAATTTATCCATATAGGTTATCCAGCTTCTAAGGACCGGGTCCACCCGGTACTGGTCTAAGGATTGGATCAGTGTGTCGGTCCGCACATTGTTAAAAGCCTCTCGATGTCAATGCATACCGTTTTGGCATCGAAGGAGTCTTCAATTTTATGCACAACCTCGTGCAGGACAGTTTCCACTGACCTTCCCTTGACATAGGCATGCTGTTTGTATTTGAGCAATTCGCTGGATGTCATACTCTTTATCATGGTGTCTACAATACATTCTATGGTTTTGAGTAGAAGGGATGTAAGGCTTATGGGTCTGAAGGGCTTTGGTGTCGCATAACTTGCCTTGCCGGGCATGGGTATAAACACCGCCACCTGCCAGGACTTCGGAGTATATGAAAGTCCTATGCACGCTGTGAAAATTTTGGCCAAACGAGGCGCCAGATTGTCTGCCTCTTTTTGTAGTAACGCCGGAAATATTCCATCAGGCCCGGGTGACTTAAATGGTTTGAAGCTCCTCAAGGATTCCTTCACCATAAATTCCGTTATTATCAACCTTCGATCAACGTCAGTATTCCAAGATTCTGGTATCTCCGTGAGTCTCGTCGTGTCCTGTGGAAATTGAGTTTTCATCAATATCCTCAACATGTCCTCCGTTGTCTCTGCTCTCACTCCCATGTAGTCTACTGAAGTTTCAGTTTGGACATGGGTTTTTGAGAGCAATTTTTTTTAGCTTGGCGGCGTCATTAACGCTATGCGAACAGGTCGCAGAAAAGCTTCCAGGAGGCACGTTTTGCCGCTCCGGTAATCTTATTGTATTGCTTGAGCCGTGTGTAATACACATTCCAATATACTTCCGCCTTTCTACGACATGCTTGGTTAAAAATTCTGCGGACCTCTTTCCTAATACTGCGAATCACCCCGGTCATCCAGGGTTTTTCTTAGGCCGATTTCATTTCCCGAAGAGGACAACCATCTTCGAAAGATCCCTCCAGTGCAGTCGTAATCCTGTTGAAATTATCGTCAATCTTTTCTATGCTTGGACAGTCTAAATTATCTTGCCCAAATCTTTTTCTGGGTAGCCTTCCGAATTTTGTCAAGTTGGTTTTCAACTTATTCCGGAAGCTTATCGGATTCGGCGCTGGCCGTGCTATTCTAAACCAAATGTAGCGATGCTCAGCGAAAGAGTGTTCCATGGAGACCCTCCAATCTTGAACCTCATCGATCAAATTTCCAGAACATATCGTCACTTCTAATACTTCCTCCCTAATCCTATTAACAAAGATAGCGGCGTTACCAATATTAAGTGTTATTGGGTCGTTAGTATTCAAGAACTCTACCAGGGCTTGGCCCCGCTTATTAGTGTGGGTGCTACCCCACGAAATGTTGTGAGAGTTCGCATCGCACTCTATTAGCACCTCGCTTCCTGTCTGTTTTGCTTACCTCACCAGCCGTTGCAGCTCCGACGTTGGTGGCGGTGTCGGAGAGTCGAAAGGCAGGTAAAGTGATGCCAGGTATGCTCCACCGGCTCCCTGTCTCACCACCGACATTGACTCTCTGGAAAATATATAAAAATTCTTATGACAAATAACGCAGGTCCTTGGCCGAGTACCAGTGTTAGCATAGAATAATTGGTAGTTCATATGGTTCAGTCCAGAAACTTTGATCCGGGTCGTCCATGGCTACTGAATTAAGGCAATATGAATCTTGTCCTTGCTGATTTTCTCCATCAGAGCGTGTGTAGCAGTCTAGCTCCGGTGGAGGTTTATCTGGATTACCTCAATCATTGGTCCTCCAGTAAATGGGCATCTTGGGAGTGGGTGATGATCTCATCGTCTGCTACCTGTTCTTTTGACTGAATTGACTTTCCTGTCACTGCACTGCCTGATGTCATCGTTTTGCCTAGTCTAGTCTTCCGACTTTTTATAAAGTCGGTAATGGTTCCATCGTCGGGTCCCTGTTCGTTAAGCTTTATAGGGTTTCCATTCCCTGTACTGCCTGATGTTTCAATACTAGAATCTTTGCCTATCTTAGCCTTCCAAATCTTAAGTAAATGGGCTTCTGGCATTTAAAGACTTAATCTTATATATAAAAATCAATTTGTGTTTGTAGGTTTGTTTGTTTGTTTGATTGTTTGTTTGTTTGTTTGTTTGTTTGTTTGCATGTTTGTGTGTTCCTCAGAAACGGCTGAATCGATTTTCTTGAAATTTTCACAGATGGTACAAATTGACCCCGTGGTGAAAATAGGGTACTACATTTTCTGATATCTGGAGGGGGGGGGGGGGGGGGGGGGGGGGGGGCGGACCCTCCCCCTTACCCTAATTTTCAGAAACGCCAGATTTCGGAGATGGGTGGTGCGATTTAAATGAAATTTTGTGTGCTCTCATATAGTACCCTAAAACTAAAAATTTGGTATCCACATTTCGGATGGGGGTACCTAGGGGGGCTGCCCCACCCTAAAACCTACCAAACATATATTTACACTAATCACGACAATATGGGACTAAAATGAAAGGTATTTAGGATAAGAAAACTTATCTGATATCCAATTGTGGGACCAAGTGTTGGGGGGACTACCCCAAGCCCCAAAACACCCCTAAATCGGACATATTTATCGACCATGGCAATATGGGACTCAAATGAATGGTATTTGCGAGTAGAATACGAATTTGATATCCAAATGTGGGAACACGTTTCTGGGGGTCCACCCCTTCCCCAAAACACCCCCCAAACAGGACTTATTTATTGACCATGGCAATATGGGGCTTAAATAAAAGGTATTTGAGTGTAGAATTCCAATCTGATATCCAAATATGGGACCAAGTGCTTGGGGGGCCGCCTCTCACCAAAAACTTCCCCCAAAGTGGACAAATTTACGACTATAGCAATATGGAGCTCAAATGAAAGGTCTTTGGGAGTAAAGCACGAATCTGATATCAACATTTGGGAAAAGTGTCTACGGGGCCACTCCACCCCTACAACACCACCCAAAGTATAAGTATTTGCTGACTTTTGCAATATGAGGCTCAAATAAGAGCATTTTTGGAGTGGAACACGAATCCTATATATAATTTCAAAGCCAATTTACTGAGTGGCCTCCCGTCCCCCAAAACACCCCCCTATCCGGCCATTTTTGCCGACTATGGAAATATGGTGCTCAAATTAAAAGTATGTGGGAGTAGACCACGTATTTGATATCAACATTAGGAGCCAACTGTCTGGCGGACGTCCCACCACCATAACAACCCCCAAATATGACGTTTGCTCACCAAGAAAATTTGGGTCTTAAAGAGAGTGGAACTAAATATTTATAGTTTTTAGGGTAAAACCCCCAAACCGGAGATGTTTGCTGACTTTTGCAATAAGGAGTTTAAATGAGATTAGAAAACGAATTTGATATTCAATTTTGAGGCCAATGGCAATATGGGGTTCAAATAAATTATATATAGATATATGAGAGTAGAGCACGTTGCTTATATATTTTCCGTGCTTAGTGTTTGGGGGACCACCCCAATCCCCAAAACACCGCCAAATCGGGCATATTTACCGACCATGTCAATGTGGAGCTTAAATGAAAGGTATTGGGAGGTAGAGCAAGAATTGATACCCATTTTCGGGAGGAATTTTCTACCCCTTTCTCAAAATACCCCACCAGCAGCAATTTTTTAGTGACCATAGCAAAATGGGGCTCAAAAAAAGGTATTTGGGAGTAGAATACGAATTTTATATCCAAATGTAGGACCATGTATTTAGGGCATCACCCCTTTCCCAAAACACCCCAAAGGAAAAAAATTTTTGACCATGCCAATATGTGGCTCAAATGAAAGGTATTTGAGATTAGAAAACGAATTTGATAACCTATTTTAAGGCCATATGTTTAGGGGACGCCTTTACGTGTAAACTCCCCTAAACCAATGGCAATATGGGGTTTAAATAAATGGTTTTTGAAAGAAGAGCACGATGCTGATATTTTTTCAGGGCCAAATATCTGGGGGACCACCTCTCCCCCGAAGACACCCCTAAATCAGACATCATGAGAATATCGGTTGAAATAAAGTATTTTAAGAATGGAGCACACCTTACATCCAAACTTAAATTCGTAGATTAATAAAGATCATATGGGATTCAGATAAAGGCACTTATATTGTTAAACTGTTAGTCAAGTTTGCATGGTATTTCACTAAAAGATCTTTAATTGTCGAAAATAAATATTCCAAGGAAACTTTTGTTCCATATAAAGTAAAAGAAGGCGCAACTGAGCGGGCCCGGGTCAGCTAGTTTCTTACAAAAGAAAGCTGTTCTCCTACATGTTTCTGGCATTTAAAGACTTTATAATGTTCATAAAGATAAATGCATCGCAAGTTTATCAACCTTTAAAAGCTCCGATATGCCCGTATATTTAAAAACCAATTTGTGCATGGAATTTCCTACTGTAAAAAGAGGCAGCAGGTAATTAATTTCAATGTATGCCATGACATAGAGGTCATCTGCTGCTGTCAGTTCAGGCAAATATACAATTTATGGATACATAATAATGTATCACATATGGGTGTGTGTGACAATTAGATTAAATGGTATCATTGATAAAAATTAAAAAAAAAAATGAGTGAGACAATAATTATCGTTTAACTGAGAAGTTTAAAAAAATAATTTAAAATTTTTGTAGCACTTATATTTATGTTTGACTGTTATTGTTATGTTTAATTTCTAACAAATACAAAAACAGTTTTTCTGTTAAGCACATTTTATGCAAGGAAATAATGAAATATAATTTTTTATACCCACCACCGAAGGATGGGGGTATATTCATTTTGTCATTCCGTTTGCAACACATCGAAATATCCATTTTTGACCCTATAAAGTATATATATTCTTGATCAGCGTGAAAATCTAAGACGATCTAGACATGTCCGTCCGTCTGTCCGTCGGTCCGTCTGTCTGTTGAAATCACGCTACAGTCTTTACAAATTGAGATATTGAGCTGAAATTTTGCACAGATTCTTTTTTTGTCCATAAGCAGGTTAAGTTCGAAGATGGGCTATATCGGACTATATCTTGATATAGCCCCCATATAGACCGATCCGCCGATTAAGGGTCTTAGGCCCATAAAAGCCACATTTATTATCCGATTTGGATGAAATTTAGCACAGTGAGTTATGTTAGGCCCTTCAACATTCTTCGTCAATTTGGCCCAGATCGGTCCAGATTTGGATATAGCCTCCGTCAATTTGGTTTAGATCGGTTCAGATTTGGATATAGCTGCCATATAGACCGATCCTCCGGTTTAAGGTCTTAGGACCACAAAAGCCACATTTATTATCCGATTTTAATGAAATTCGGGACAGTGAATTGTGTAAGGCCCATCGACATCTTTCGTTAAATGGGCCCAGATCGGTTCAGATTTGGATATAGCTGCCATATAGACCGATCCTCCGGTTTAGGGTCTTAGACCCACAAAAGCCACATTTATTATACGATTTTGATGAAATTCGGGACAGTGAATTGTGTAAGGCACATCGACATCCCTCGTTAATTTGGCTCAGATCGGTCCAGATTTGGATATAGCTGCCATATAGATCGATCCTCCGATTTATGGTGTAAGGCGCATAATAGCCACATTCATTATCCGATTTTGCAGAAATTTGGGACAGTGAGTTGTGTTAGGCCCTTTGACATATTTCTTCAATTTGGTCCAGATCGGTTCAAATTTGGATATAGCTGCCATATAGACCGATTTCTTGATTTATGGTTTTGGTCCCATAAAATGCTCATTTATTGCCCGATGTCGCCGAAATTTGGAACAGTGAGTTAAGTTAAGCCCCTTGACATACTTCTGCAATATCGCGCAGATCGGTCCAGATTTGGATATAGCTGCCATATAGACCGATATCTAGGTTTTAGGTTTTGGGGCCATAAAAGACGCATTTATTGTCCGATCTCGCTGAAATTTGAGACAGTGAGTTTAGTTAGGCTCTTTGACGTCCTTCTTCAATTTTGCCCAGATCGGTCCAGGTTTGAATATAGCTGCTATATAGACCGATCTCTGGATTTAAGGTTTAGGGCCCATAAAAGAGGCATTTATTGTCCGATTTCGCCGAAATTTGGAACAGTGCTTAGTGTTAGGCTCTTCGACGTGTTTATGCAACTTGGCCCAAATCGGTCCAGATTTGGATATAGCTGCCATGTAGACCGATATCTCGATTTAAAGTCTTGGCCCCATAAAAGGCGCATTTATAATCCGATTTCACTGAAATTTGACACAGTGACTTATGCTCGGCTTTTCGACATCCGTGTCGTATATAGTTCTGATCGGTATGAGGTATATGAGTATAAGGTATGAAATTTTCACCGAATTTTGATGAAAGGTGGTTTACATATATACCCGAGGTGGTGGGTATCCAAAGTTCGGCCCGGCCGAACTTAACGCCTTTTTACTTGTTTTTTTGTAAATTTTATCTCCATTTGTTATCTCTGTTGGAAATTTGTTTGTTTAACTATTTATGCCAGTTAATTTATAATGATTTTATTATCGTTATCATGTTTTTATTACAATCATTGTTTATTCTTTATGTGCTTATTGAAGCTTTCATTTGATAATGTGAATAAATAAAACTTTTTACCTTCACAAAGGATTTTGTTTGTTTGAATTTCATTTTGTTTGAACTTCACCACACAAAGTGGCAAGAGTACCAATAAGCGAATGAGTATTATTAATTTAAAGTACCACAATGCGTATAAGTTTTGTTAATTAAATGGACAACAGAACACATGCGTATGCGTAATATTAATGGGATTTTGAGCGGTTTCAACCACACCATGTTATATCAATTTTAAACTTTATTTGTGATTTAATTAATTATATAAATAAAATCCATATAATGGAAGAAGCCAACAGAAGCACTTGTAACATAATAAATAATATCGTCTTTATACCCTGCACCACCACTGTGGTACAGGGTATTATAGATTTGTGCATTTGTTTACAACGCTAAGAAGGAGAAGAGCTAGACCCACAGATAAGTATACCGATCGACTCAGAATCACTTTCTCATTCGATTTAGCCATGTCCGTCTGTCCGTCCGTCCGTCTGTCTGTCCGTCTGTGAGTTCATGTATTCTTGTAATCAAAGTGCAGGTCGTATTTGTTGCTCTATTGTCACGAAATTTTAAACATGTCACATTTTGCCCCAAGGACAAACGCTATTGATTTTGCAAAAAATCGTTTCAGATTTAGATATAGCTCCCATATATATCTTTCATCCGATATGGCTTTTTAAGGCTGTAGAAGCCACAATTTTTGTCCAATCTTCACAAAATTTAGTATTGGGTATTTTATTTGAAGTCTACATATGTGTGCAAAATTTCATAAAAATCGGTTCAGATTTAGATATAGCTTCCATATATATGTATCGCCCGATTTGCACTTAAATGGCCGTAGTAGCTTCAATTTTCAACCGTTCTGCACAAAATTTGCCACGGACTGTTTTGTTACTGCACTTAATATATCTGGAATATTTCATAAAAATCGGCTCAGATTTAGATTTAGCTCCCATATATATCTTTCATCCGATTTGGCTTTTTAAGACTGTAAAATTGCAAATTTTGCCCATGAACATTCCACTACGGAACAGGGGCAAACTTCTCACATATCAATGAGTGCAGTCCGATTCAAGTTTAAGCTCAATGACAAGGGCCTCTTTTTTATAGCCGAGTCCGAACGGCGTGCCGCAGTGCGACACCTCTTTGGAGAGAAGTTTTACATGGCATAGTACCTCACAAATGTAGCCAGCATTAGGAGGGGAAAACCACCGGTGAATTATTATTATTATTATTTTTTTTTTTGATGGTCTCGCCAGGATTTGAACCCAGGCGTTCAGCGTCATAGGCGGACATGCTAACCTCTGCGCTACGGTGGCCTCCATTTTTTTTAGACTGTAGAAGCCACAATTTTGGTCCGATCTTTACAAAATTTTGTATGAGATGCTTTATTTGACGTTTCATATGTGTGCAAAATTTCATAAAAATCGGTTTAGATTTAAATATAGCTACCATATATATTTTTCATCCGATATGGCCTTTTAAGGCTGTAGAATCCACGATTTTCGCCCGATCCGCATCTATCTCCGCGAGATTTGGTGTGGATATTGGAGGGTGTAAACGAAGTTTGTGTACAAATTTCAGCCAAATAGGACAAAAATTAAGTCATCTAGGGGCTCAGCAAGTTAAATTCGGGGAACTGTTTATATGGGAGCTATATCTACTTATGAACCTATGTAGGCGAGATTTGATGTGGGTTTTGGAGCGTGTAAACGTATTTTGCCTAAAAAGTATCAGCCAAAGCTGAAAAAAATTGGCATAACTAATCCGCTGATAAGTTTATATATCAGGCCATATCAGTTTATGGACCGAGTCGAATCAAACTTGGCACAGATATTGAATGTTACAACAAAAGTCTTTGTGTCAAATTTCAGCCAAATCGGATGAAAATTAAGACCGCTTGAAGCTCAATAAGTCAAAAGCGGAGATCGGTTTATACAGGGGCCATATCGGATCGCAGATCAATATTCACAAACGGAATGACTAACGGTTACCCTCCATTCTTTGGTGGTTGGTATAATAGGGTCATAGATTATAGATTGCAAATATGTGCATGTAAAATACAAATGCAAATTTCGCCTATGAACATTCCACTAAGGAACAGGGGCAAACTTCTCACATGTCAATGAGTGCAGTCCGATTCAAGTTTAAGCTCAATGATGAGGGCCTCCTTTTTATAGCCGAGTCCGAACGGCGTGCCGCAGTGCGATACCTCTTTGGAGAGATGTTTTATATGGCATAGTACCTCACAAATACTCCCAGCCTTAGGAGGGGAAAACCACCGCTGAAAATTTTTTCTGATGGTCTCACCAGGATTCGAACCCAGGCGTTCAGCGTCATTGGCGGACATGCTAACTTCTCCGTTACGGTGGGCTCCTAATGTACTTTCATGTACTTTCCATTAAGAAATGGGGCAAACTTCTCACATATCAATGAGTGCTGACCAATTCATCTTTAAACTCAATGGGCCCTCCTTTTTATAGCCGAGTCCGAACGCCATGTCGCAATGCAACAACTCTTTGGAAGACATTTTAGATCAGTATTTCAGTATTTTCAGATTTTAGAAAAGGCAAAATGAGTTTAGTGTGCTCCCCTTCCCACTTTGCTGGTGTAAGTATTATTACGCCACAACATTTATTTGCAATTTTTGTAATAGCCATCTTGAGTATATTTCATATTGAATAAATTCATATTAATCATACGTTAGGAGTTATGTTCAGACATAAATGTTATCATCCTCCCTAGGGGTAAGCTTAATGGCTTTTCTATGAGTTTTTTGATTAATGTTTAGGCAATTTACGATGTCGCTTTCTATGGAGTATTATGATTTTGATGGCAAAGTTTAGAAAATATGACAAAATTATTTGTTTAGTTATTAATAGAACTTTTGACATAAATGAAAGTCTCACTACGAGCATTCTGCTTAGGATGATTGAATATATTAATGTATTACCAAGTAGTAGCGTGCTAAGTTCGGCTGGGCCGAATCTTGAGAGCGCACCACCATTAATTCTGCTAAAAGTTTACACAAATTAACCAAGTTGAGGGGCTTAGTTGTACTTGGTTATAGAACGGGTTAGCAGGTCATAAACCAATTTGGATCATATGTGGCTCGATAGTGTAACAGAACACTATAAAAAAAATTTCAGCCAAATCGTATGGAAATTGCGTCTTCCAGGGACTCATGTTGTTAAATCGGGCGACCGGTCGCAGAGCTACATCAGACTATACACAGTTATTGACCATACCTGTCGAGATTGTTGGGAGTCATATTAGACCGCTACATGCAAAACTTTACCCCAATCGGAAAAAAATTTCGAGTTCTAGGGGCACAAGACGTCAAATCTGGAGATCAATTGAAATGGTAGCATTATCAGGTTATACACCAGCTCAGACTAAAGTTGTCACGATTCTTGGAAGTTACAAGAGAATACTGCATGCAATATTTCAGATTAATCGGATAAGATTTGCGGCTTCTAGAGGCTCAAGATGGTAAATCGTAAATCAAGATAGTAAATATATGAGCTATACCTGGATATTCACCGATATGAACCATACTTGGCGCTTTTGTTGGAAGAAGTAACGAAACACTATCTAATTGAATTTCGGAGGCCACCGTAGCGTAGAGGTTAGCATGTCCGCCTATGACGCTGAACAACAGGATTCGAATCCTGACGAGACCATCAGAAAACTTTTCAGCGGTGGTTTTCCCCTCTTAATGCTGTCAACATTTGTGAGGTACCATGCCATGTAAAACTTCTCTTCAAAGAGATGTCGCACTGCGGTACGCCGTTTGGACTCGGCTATAAAAAGGAGGTCCCTTATTATTGAGCTTAGTCTTGAATCGTACTGCACTCATTGATATGTGAGAAGTTTGCCCCTGTTCCTTAGCGGAATGTTCATGGACAAAAATTTGCAAAATCTGATTGAATTTTATTTAGCTCAATCAGATAATAGTTGCAGCTTAAAGGGATTCTTGAAATCAAGTCGATGGACCACTTTATATGCGAGCTGAATCCAAATCTGCACCGACATGGCCCATTTGTGAACTCCAACGATTATGTCACCGATGATTAATTAACTATGTGAAAAATTTCAGCTCAATCGGGTAAAAACTTTAGCTTTTAAGGGTTCTTGAAATCAAGTCGAAGTACCATTTTATATGGGAGCTATATCTAAATCTGCGAGGGTATAGCCCATTTGTAATCTCCAACGACTAATAACCAGATGCTATAAGGGTTTGGGGCCATAAAAGGCGCATTTATTGTCCGATGTCGCCGAAATGTGGGATAGTGAGTTAAGCTAGGCCCCTCGGTATCTTCCTACAATGTGGCACAGATCGGTCCAGGGTTGGATAAAGCTGCCATATAGACCGATCTCACGGTTTAAGGTGTTGGGTCCATAAAGAGCCCATTTCATATCCGATTTCGCCTAAATTTGGGACAGAGAGTTTTGTTAGGCCAGTCGACATCCTTTTTCAATTTGGCCCAAATCGGTCCAGATTTGGATATAGCTGCCATATAGACCGATCTCTCGATTTGAGATTTTGGGCCCATAAAATGCCGCATTTCATAACCGATTTCGCCAAAATTTGGGACAGTGGGTTGTTTTAGGCTCTTCGGCATCTTTCTTTAATTTTTCCCACATCGAATCAGAGTTAGATATAGCTGCCATATAGACCAATCTCTGGATTTAAGTTCTTGCGCCCATAAAAGGTTCATTTATTGTCCGCATTGCCAAAATTTGGGACATTGAATTGTGTTGGGTCTTTCGCCATTCTTCTTTTATTTGGCCCAGATCGGTCCAGATTTGGATATAGCTGCCTTATACAGCGATCTTTCGATTTGAAGTATTGGCTCCATAAAAGGCACGTTCATAGTGCGATTTAACTGAAATTTGACATAGTGACTTATATTAGGCTTTTCCACACCCGTGTCGTTTATGGTTCAGATCGGTTTATTTCTAGATAAAGCTACTTGAACATGAACATTCCACTAAGGAACAGGGCAAACTTCTCACATATCACTGAGTGCCGGCCGTTTCAAGTTTAAGCTCAATGATAAGGGGCCTCCTTTTTATAGCCGTGTCCGAACGGCGTGCCACAGTGCGAAACCTCTTTGGAGAGAATTTTTTCATGGTAAAGTACCTCACAAATGTTGCCACCATTAGGAGGGGAAAACCACCGCTGAAAAGTTTTTCTGATGGTCTCGCCAGGATTCGAACGCAGGCGTTCAGCGTCATAGGCGGACATGCTAACCTCTGCGCTGCGGTGGCCTCCGATAACATGATATTACTCCCATATAAACTGGCCTCCCTATTTGACTTCTCGAGTTTTTACCTGGCACAACTCCTATCCAATTTCCCTGAATTTTTTTTACGTGGTGTCTTATCTTGACTTTCAACATTTGTAAGTCATTTACTTGTCATTATGAGGTGGATTTCGATGTATTCGAGCCTTATCTCGCTGAACCATTTTAGTTGTTGCAGTTTTTTTGGACCACCGTTATGGAAATTGACAACGCTAAAAATACCGATGTAACGATATATGGTGCGGTACACAAACATTTTGTTCATTTTGAGGTGTACCAGGTATGGTGGAAAACGATTCATAACCTGAATGAGCTTCCATATAAAGCTATCTCTATTGAATTCTTTAGCCTCTAGAGAGCGACATTATTATCCGCAATTATGTCCGATTTAGCTGATATTTTCCACGTGGTGTTTTGTTATAAAACAACTTGATATAACTCCCATATAAACCGATCTCCAATTCTTAACCGGTTTGGGTGAAATATTGCCTATTGACTCCAACATCCAACCAAGTATCTCACAAAGTTCATAACCTGTTACAGCTCCAATAGCATAGACATTTTTATCCATTATCCTTTTATTTTGCCTATAAAAAGATACCAAGCAAAGAACTTTACAAATGCGATCCATGGTGGAGGGTTTATAAGATTCGGCCCGGCAGAACTTAGCACGCTTTTACTTGTTAATATTCAGTGTGTGCATTAAAATTAGAAATCCATGGAACTTAGTTCATATATTGGTGGTAATAGTATTTTAACTTGTTTTGAATGCGAAGCACCTAATCTAATTTTAGTTAATAAATTTTTAATTTTAATTCTTTCAAGTCGCTTTTTTTGTCATCCTTTTTCCTTATCTATATTTATCTTAGCCCTTTTGTTTTCTTCCGCTTTTTTCCACACAGCCTAACGTGTTGAAACCTATTCCTTTTCATTATGCAACAAATGAAGAAATATTACGTAATTCGCAGCAATTGTTCTTTTTTTTGTCCGTTTTGTAATTATTCGTTTTTTCTGTGTCAAGCCATTGTTGTTCTTAGTTTCGAGCTGTCCCCAATGTTGTACACCGGCACGTATGTGTAACGCATGATGGTTAGTAATTCCAGTAGTTATACGCCCCACTAGACCTTGCTTTGTTATACAGAATTTTGTTTGTTCATAAAGTTTTAGTAAAAATTTTCTGTGAATGAAAGTGTCGCAACTGCCTTTTGAAGCTCTATAAGGATACATGAGCAGTGCATATCATCTAGCCATGGGTCAACAGGTAACTTGACACTAGATAACCGCCCCATTTCTCCCACAGTTTTTCTCGTGGGATTGCAATTATTGCTGCTTGATGTTTTTGTCACAAAAACTGTACCTGTTAATCTAAATTAAGAGATATGTTCACATAAATTGGTCTTAATTATATGAGTGAACTTTTCAAAGAAAAAACAAAATTGATATAATTAATTAGTATAATGAATGCCCAAAAGCAAGATATCTAAAGTCTATACAGTAAATATGGACCAACACTTCAAGTGCCTACATTTGCAGGAAAATTAATAATAATGGCAAATTAAGGATGATGATTCTCCAAAACATGTTTTTATTATATTCAGTGATTAAGAGATACGAAAATAGCACAATGACTGATTGGAACTTGAATTGGTTAAAGACAAACAACAATGAAAGATTTCTTGATTACAAATAAAAAACAAGTAAAAAAGGCATTAAGTTCGGCCGGGCCTAGCTTTACATAGCCTCCAACCCGGGCATATACGTAAACCCGCTTTCGTCACAATACGATGAAAATTGGATAACTTATGCACCCAAATTCGGCACGGACATTGACCGGTTTAATATATATATCACTTTTCAATTTTCTAGAACAAAATATATTCTTCTTGCCAGATATATCCAATTATAAACCGATCTGAACCATATTAAGGTCAGATATCGTGAGGCTCAGAAAAAAACATTGTTTTAAATTTCAGCGAAATCGGGTAATAAATAAAGCTTTTATTGGCTTCCCCCTTATCGGAAGATCGGTCTATATGGCAGATATATCTAAATAAAGCCCGATCAGAACCATATTTAGGTCGGATGTCAGGAAGCTTAATGTTATTCACTGTTTCAAATTTAAGCGAAATCGGTTAAAAAATAAAGCTTTTATGGGCTTCAGACCCTTTATCGGGAGATCGGTCTATATGGCAGCTATATCTAAATATGAACCGATATAATTCATATTAAGGACAGATGTCGGGAGGCTTAAAATAACCTTTTATTTCAAATCTCAGCAAAATTGGGTAATAAATAAAGCTTTTTTGGGATTTAGACCCTTTATCGGCAGATCGGTATATATGGCAGCTATATATAAATAAAGTCCGATAAGGACAATACTTACGTCAAATGAAGGGAGGCTTAAAATAACCCACTGTTTTAAATTTCAGCAAAATCGGATAATAAATAAACCTTTTATAGGCTACAGACCCTTAATCGGGAGATCGGTCTATATAGCAGCTATATCTAAATATGAACCGATATAATTCATATTAAGGTCAAATGTCGGGAGGCTTAATATAACCCACTGTTGCAAATTTCAGCGAAATCGGCTAATAAATAAATCGTTTATGGACTTCAGACCCTTTATCGGGAGATTGGTCTTTATGGCAGCTATATCTAAATATGGACCAATACAATTCATATTAAGGTCAGATGTCGGGAGGCTTAAAATAATCTTTTGTTTCAAATCTCAGCAAAATCGGGTAATAAAAAAAGCTTTTATGGGCTACAGACCCTTAATCGGGAGATCGGTCTATATAGCAGCTATATCTAAATATGAACCGATCGAAACGATTTTAAGATCAGATGTCGGGAGGCTTAAAAAAACCCACTGTTTTAAATTTCAGCAAAATCGGGTAATAAATAAAGCTTTTATGGGATTTAGACCCTTTATCAGCAGATCGGTCTATATAGCAGCTATATCTAAATATGAACCGATCGAATCGATATTAAGATCAGATGTCGGGAGGCTTAAAATAACCCACTATTTTAAATTTCAGCAAAATCGGGTAATAAATAAAGCTTTATGGCCTTCAGACCCTTTATCGGGAGATCGGTCTATACAGCAGCTATATCTAAATATAGTCCGATCTGAACCATACTTGAGACAGTTGTCGGGAAGCCTTAAACTACTCACTCATTCAAATTTCAGCAAAATCGAATGAAAAATAAAGTTTTTATGGGCATTCAGACCCTCTGTCGGAAAATCGGTCTATATAGCTGCTATATCCAAACTTCGTCCGATTTGGCCCGTTCAAGAACTTAACCAGCGTGCATCGAAAATACGTATCTGTGCCAAATTTCAGCTCAATATCTCAAGTTTTGAAGGCTCTAGAGTGATTTCAACAGACGGATGGACAGACGGACAGACACGCGGACATCGTTAAATCGTCTTAGAATTTTACGTCGATTCAAAATATATATACTTTGTAGGATCGGAAATTGATATTTCGATGTGTTGCAAACGCAATGACTAAATGAATATACCCCCTATCTTACGGTGGTGGGTATAAAAACAATTAAAAAGGAGATAAATTGTAACGCCGTCTTTTCAAATCAAATAGTGTTTTCTTTTAGAAGGCAGGAAGTTATACCATAGTGCTACACACTTTTTTACTACAGTGTATAATTCCCATTGTTAATGTAATGTTACAAGAGCAGTATGTTAATCGATCATGTTTGATTATTAAGCAAGGCAGCGAGCCCGCTACAAAACTACATTACTCTCTCATTGACATTACATTGTTCGTGGCTTTTGATTGGGTGTTCTTTGATTGATTATTACTTTGTTTTAATTTCGCTTTTGTCAAATTCCCTATTCAGAACCAGTTTTTTAACCGTATTTTTGTTGCTGAGGAGACCACATTTATCTACAACTACAACTACAAGTGATCTGTTTCGTTTTTGTCATATTTTCAGATGAGACAATTATTTGCAAAATTTCCAAGATAACAATTAGTTTGGAAGTCATATTGTGTTTTTTTTTTAAGAATTTTCGCGATTAATTTCGTCCCGAAGGTACGATAAATTTTATGACCGATAAACCAATTTGTACCAATTTGAAATTGTTAATCGATACGAATTAAGAGAGCGTCCCAAGCTTCTTGGTTTAGTTCTGGATACTTCGACTTCCTTTTCATGTTGGACTTCGAAGAGAAAACGTGGATTCAGTGGTGAATATCCATAGAAAAATTTAAAGTGCATAGTGCATGCAAAGAATTCAGTTAATTTCATGATATTTAAGTAAAGAATTCCTATTAGGCATAGAACCAGACGGTTCTCTTGGAGCACGTGATTCTATTCATAAACCTCATAGACTTCACATTTTGGATCCGTGTCGATTTGGTGAAGGACAAATTTCGTCCAGAGAAGTCGTGTTTTACCCAGGTCGTGGCTACCCACAGGGCAGGACGGCTTGGGACACTTTTTATTCCTCTTCAGCTGCAAGAACGCACTTAAAATATCTAATGCATGGTTGATTTGATTCAAGTGGCGTGATATGACCATATTTTATAGAGGCCGACAAGCGAGATAAAGAATTTTCCCAAAAGTGATCCAATAGTCCAAGTGCGATACCAAGCCAATGGCTGTATAGTGTAGAAGGAGTACAGTGGTCAAATCGTCCCTTACATCCATAATCTTTAAGACCTCGGCTCACTGGACTAACCACTGTGAACCTGGTAATGGTGCCAGGTTTAAAATAAAGAGGACCTTATAACATCATTAAGGAATTAACGACAATCTATGCACCTGCCACCCGTTACTATGAGCCAGACCCAAGCAGCCAAATCTTAAATGGAGAATTTTCTATAGTTGTTAATTTAAATTAAAATTAGCACTTGAGTTCGTGAAACGTAACTATAAATAATAGCTTATAAATTTAAAGTTTTTCATTTTCCAACTTTATAATATTCACAAAACATTATTTTCCTATTCTCATAACGACCGCCATTTTTGCGGTATAAAGCTCAAATCAATGCAATATTTGTCATAATACGACCCTTTCATATAGCGCATCAACCAATCCAGCAACAACATCAACGACAGAGTGGAGGCCTTCATGCTGATCATCGATTTTGTTGGTGAGTTTTTAAGAACTATCATAAATAAGTGAGTACATGAACGAAAGTAAATATATAAGGAAAAAAAAATGTCTTCTTTCACCCAATGAATTGCATCGGTTTGCTTTACATACCTATTTTGTAGAGTGAGAAAATAAGTAAGATGATTATCATTATCAACCAGTAATGGAAATTATCTCGCTTTGTTTTGTTTTGTGATTCTTTTTTTTTATGCCAATAATTCTTAACAGTCTTTACATGATCCAAACGCTGTCAAATTTCATTTTTTCTTTGTTTTGTTTTGCTACTGGCAGGCAATATTGGATCTTTTCGTTGATCGATACGAACCTTATTGATTTTACATAAACAGATAGCTGTTTTCATAAAGATCATTTTTATTGGTTTTTTTTCTCATCATATAGACTAAAACGAATATCTATCTAGAATGAAATAAGATTTATATATGCAATTTGTCCATTTATAAGTTCATTCGTTTGAACACCGAAAAATTTGATTGTTAACGTATAATACCCTAATTTAGTATTTAGTCTTAATGAAAAGTGTTTAAGGATTTTTCTGCGTTTAAAGATAACATATCATGAACTTCATAAAAAAGAATGTCTTGAATAAATTTATTAAGAATATCAATATGATGTGTTAAACAGTTTTCTTGATGTTTTCATCTCACGAGATGCGGTCATAAAAAGAAGAAGTTAGGTAAATTTTGGGGTTCTTTGCTAAAATACCAGAATGGTCGTGCCCTGAAGAACATTGGCAGGTGTGGGTTGCGAGGCACTTTCCCCCAACAACATCTGGGAGTGTGTTTTATTAGTATAGTCGGAAAATATCCCCGAATTCATATTTTTCCTACCTTGCTTTTTTTCTGCCAATAGCCAAACCTATAGTTTGTCAATAGTCAAATCTTTCCAACTTTGTTTTTTTATTTGAACCCGAATGCATTGTCACAAGTTCCATTTTTTTTTTTTTTTGTAAAAAGGGAGTCTGAAATTAAATTAATTCGCGTAATGAAAACGAGGTTTAGAGAGGATAGGACCGAACCCCCCACCCGACTAGTGCTAGCGAAAGATGGCTCCCGCAGTCCTACGCCACTCTAGATTCTACGATGCACAAGCACAGATCTTTCTAAAAAAAATAGCATCGCGATATTAACCGTGTACATTACAAAATTCGGCCGAATCTTTCATATACTCTCTACCATAGGTCGCATGGGTTAAGTTCTTTGAATGGCTGTTTATACAGTAATACAGAACATTATAACTTAGTGCATTTGTTTGCATATCGGCTCCGAATAACTTTCTGATTCGATTCAGATATGTTCGTCTGGCGGTTCGTATGTCCGACTATCTGCCTATCGTCTGTCGATCTATCTATCCATGTTAATTTCACCAAGTCGACTTCTTTTTTGGCCTTGAGACGAAGCCTATTTAAATTGAAAGAAATTGGGTTGGATTTAGATAAATCGCCCATATAATTTGTCAACCGACTCTTACGAAATTTTGCCAGAGAGCTTCTCTTATGGCTCAGGAATTTGATAGAACTCGGTTTGGATTTAGATATAGTTCCCACATATATGTGTCGCCATATTTTCTCATCTAAGGCCATTGAAGGCCCATTTATCAACCGATCATGTCAAAGTTTCCACTCGATTTCTCTTATGACTACCACAATATGTGCTGATTTGGGTCGAAATTCTACCATTCAAACTTAAGAAAGTTTTAATTTCAAAGACGTAGCCTGCATACCACCCAGCCGGCACGGGATTACTATGAGCACCAACCAGGCTAGAACTTTGAGCTCTGACTTGTATGGTGTCCAGCGCTATCACAGGAAACTTAGCTGAAAGCTACTGGGTGCGTCCATAATGCGGATAGTGGAAAGCTTCGTTTTTATACGGAATAGCTGCAAATTCGGCCGCGGGCAGTCAGCGATTTCGAGAGGAAAGTCTCAGTGCGGGTCAGGTGGCACTGGCTCTGAATTACATACTAAGTGCCAATGGTACTCGAGATGATAAGGCGAGTTATTGGCGCCTTCAAATAACCAATGGCCAACATCAGGGTCCGTTCCCGGGTTAGGGTCGACTGGAGTCGGATCTTGTAACAGATGAATACCCTTGAACTTTTCTTAACTTCGTACCCTCAAAAGTACGAAGTTAATGTACTTGCACCTCTTGGAAATTTCGATCATTGCATTATTTCAGCATCTATTTCGTATTCTACCCTTCGTGCCGCTTTATCTACAGCCCCAAAACGGACAATTTTGTTGTACGAAAAAGCTCGTTTTCTCAATGATTACTTTCGCAATTTCAACTGGAAGCATTGCTTCCTTGATAGTAACGTAAATGCGGCAGCTGAAATTATAGAGAAGGTAATTTTAATTGGAATGGAGTTATTTATGCCAACCAAAATAATTTGGGTTAAATCGAAAAACAATAGCTGGTTTAACCAGGCGTGCAGGAATGCCGTCAGATTAAAAGAGGAGGTATTCAGAAAATGGCGTTAAAAAAAAAAAAATGCCAGTAATGAATTGCTGCTCAAACAGACAAGAAATTCGAGTGCCAGAGTACATAGACGCGAAAAGTTTCTGCACGAACAGCGTCTTCGTGCCAAAGTTCTTGCTTATCCAAGGGGAAAGTAAAAGTTTTGCCCGTTTGTGAAAAGGATGAAGGGCAACTCATTGGCTATCCCGACTCTCATTAAAGACTGCCAGATAATCACGGTTGATAAGGCTAACCTGCAGGATGACATGTTTGCAGGAAATTCTTCCCTGCCGGAAAGCGGTCAACCACTTCCCGTCATTGAAGATGTATCTAGTTTCATGCCTCAGCAGCCTATTCCCAAGAAGCGTGAGGCATCCGACCCTGCGAATTACCGACCAATAGCGTAATGCTCTGCGCTTTCCAAGGTCATGGAGAGCATGTTCAATTGCCATCTTGTGAGATACTAAGAGTCCAATGGTCCTCTTCTTAGCGACCGACAATATGGGTTCCGCAGAAATGGCATTCCTGATGGCATTCTTGTCTGAAAGTTGTAGTCGCTCTATTTACCAGTTCGGTGAGAGTAAGGTCGTGGCTCTGGATATCTCCAAGGCATTTGATAGGGTGCAGCACGGTGCACTCCTTTCAAAGCTTGTCGCTTTTGGTGTCGGTAATAAAATTCGCTCCATTTATATTAAGTTTTCTCAGAGATCGCACTATAAGAGTTGTTGTAGGTGGGTTCTCACCTGACGTGTATGTAGTGATCGCAGGAGTACCACAAGGCTCTCGTCTTTCTCCCCCTCTTGTTCTTATTTTCATTGACGATCTACTGGGTCTGACTTCGAATCCGATCTACTCTTTCGCGGATGACAGCAACCTCTGTCATCCATTTTCATGCGACCATAGGCCAAGTCTTCGAGAGATTGAACACAGGGGGCGGATTATGGACGTAACACTCTGCCTGGATTTGCTGGCCATTTCTGAGTGGTGTCGAATGAACAGAGTAGATTTTAATGCACGCAAAACGAAGTTTTGTTTGTTGTCCCACAAACGATACACTGGCATTTTACAATCGCCACTATCTATCGATGGTTTAGATATCAAGCTGTCAGAGGCTGTTGATGTTCTGGGCATGAATATTCAATGTAAAGTCCGTTGGTCAAAACATGTATTCAAAGTGCCGAAAAAAGCATTCATGTGCTTGGGCTTTTTTAGGCTGTGTAAGAAAATTTTCACTCCCGCTGATCTTCTTAATATCTACACTACGTACATCAGGCCGAAGTGGGAATATAACTCGCATATATGGCCCGGAGCTCTAAAATCATCCTTGGAGCAGCTTGAACGTGTGCAGAGGCGGGCGTTGGTATTGATTGGAAATGGTAGGTTATCCAATTCTGTTGTTTTCCTTGAACCTTGTCGAAATGTGGGTTGTGTGGCGCTGTTCTATCGATTCTTCCACCGTGTGGGTTCTTCGGAAATCAGTCTTCTGATTCCTGACTTGAGGTTGTTTGTCAGAAATACAAGATTTTCTTGAAGCGCGCAGTGGTTTCTTATCGATTGGCCAGCTGACCTAGAGAATTCTTTTTTCGCAAGGACGGTTCATATGTGAAATCCCGCTACATACGACATCCAGAAATTCAAAGCAAGTGTCAATGAACACTTCTCCCTCTTTCCCCACTCCTATCCTAAACTAGCTTCTCTAATGCAATGCACTTCATATAGGGTGATTTTTTTGAGGTTAGGATTTTCATGCATTAGTATTTGACAGATCACGTGGGATTTCAGACATAGTGTCAAAGAGAAAGATGCTCAGTATGCTTTGACATTTCATCATGAATAGACTTACTAACGAGCAACGCTTGCAAATCATTGAATTTTATTACCAAAATCAGTGTTCGGTTCGAAATGTGTTCAAATTTTGACAAATTTTGTTCAGCGATGAGGCTCATTTCTGGTTGAATGGCTACGTAAATAAGCAAAATTGCCGCATTTGGAGTGAAGAGCAACCAGAAGCCGTTCAAGAACTGCCCATGCATCCCGAAAAATGCACTGTTTGGTGTGGTTTGTACGCTGGTGGAATCATTGGACCGTATTTTTTCAAAGATGCTGTTGGACGCAACGTTACGGTGAATGAACACATTTCGAACCGAACACAGATTTTGGTAATAAAATTCAATGATTTGCAAGCGTTGCTCGTTAGTAAGTCTATTCATGATGAAATGTCAAAGCATACTGAGCATCTTTCTCTTTGACACCATGTCTGAAATCCCACGTGATCTGTCAAATACTAATGCATGAAAATCCTAACCTCAAAAAAATCACCCTTTATATACAGGACATCCCCTGCGTGTTGATTGATTGAAAAAAAAAAATGTTTTAAAGCACACATCTGAAACTGAATAGGGCTCTTTAAGACGACTTGATTCATAAGCGCAATAGAAAACAAATCAAATCTTACTTCCCTTATCCAACGATGCTAATAGCAACAACAACAAACATCTTTTGCAAAACTCTTTTGTTCATCGCACGGCGATCGCCCAACGGTTGGTACTGCCACTGCTGTTTTTGTGCACTTACTCTAGTTGGAATGGTTTAAAAGCACCATGATCCATCTGACATCTCCCGCCAATGATTTTTCTTGGTCGAAAATAAAATCGCAATGCGAGAAAAGTTTCCTTAAAAAAAAAAAACTGTTTTAAAGAATACAATTATTTATTGTTAATTTATTAGTGTTGTCAAAAAAATTAAAAATTTTTGTCTTTATAAACAATTTCCTTGAAATGTCTTCTTAACGGAATTTAATTTCAAAAAAAATGGTTTATTTGTATTTCCTGGTGTTTAAATTCGAAATTTACCTGTTTAAAAATATTTCACCATCCCCTTAATATATGCTACAATAATAAAGCATTTGTTTCTGGTCCTTCAAGTAGACCACACAAACACATTCATTCATATTTCACTTTTTCTTTTTCTATTTATTGCACCTATATGACCAAAATGTTCATTTTTCATGGTAAGTTGCTTGGCTTTGTTATTTATGATATTTTTAAGCATCTTAAACATGAGATTAGCAATGATTTTTATTTCTCCCTTGAAATTTCTGGTAAAACTTTTCTTATTTTTCTTTTTTTGTGTGGGCAAAACAAAAATGAAATATGCCAAGTATTCCGAAAAAAGATTGTATTTGCAAGGAATTTTAGCTGGCTAGAAAACTGAGAGTTGACTTGAGATAAATTGTTGAAAATTTTTCTCAACCGGAATTGGTTGAGTTTCCCAAGGCTCTTCTTTCAGGCATTGTAATTTAGTGAAGTAAAAAAAGCCAAGAAGGAAGGATGGACAAGTTGTTCAGAGCTCAAAAGCAATAAAGGATAGCATTAAGTATAAAATTTGTTCCTAAAAACACTTGCTGATAACTTTTTCTTTTCGCCTCAAATACCTCAAATAATGGTTTTCGATAATAATGTCCTTATAGTAATCGAAAACTTGTTGGAATTATTTTTTTTTTTTTTTATTAACCAATTAAAATTGTACTCTGATGACAATAGCTTGCTGTAAATTGAAAATTGATGCAAAAAGATATACCATAATTTCGGGAAAATTAAAACCACAAAAAGTGTAGCATGCTTTTAGGCGAATTATAGTCCAAAAAAGCTATTAAAGTGTTGATTAAACACAACAAAAGATAGCTCTTTTCTACAAAAAAGTTGTTGAATAGTTCGTGCTTTAAATTTGCTTTTAAAAAACAACTTTACTAGCAATATTCCAAAAACTTTAAAGTAAATAATAAAGCATACTTTAAGGCACATAAAATTGTTTGCTTTATAACTGAGTAACAAAAACTAAAACATGGCATTAATATACCCAACTAAATGATATACCTTTGCTCAAATTTCACACCACATTAAGGCACATTAAAAACTTTTTCATTTTAAATATCCTCCCCTCAAAACGAAAAAAAGCGATTATTTAAATTTGTACAAATAATGTCCAGAATATAATTAATTGTGTTGCTCTTTATCAGCTCATTAAGCTTTTGGCAATATGAAATCCTTTCACAGCAGGTTGCTTCGCTCTTATCTTTGGGGAGTTTCAGAGGTAACAAAATTAATTTCATGTCATTTTAACTTTGTGACCACCAAAAACACGTAGGCTTGTTTGTTGGTTTATCATTAATACAGCGTTTGGTCACAAAAACCTTTTGTTAAAGTTGGTTGGCTGGTTGGCAGGTTGACTTTTGGTGCCGCCGTTTGTTGGGGCATGAGGTTAAGAAGAAATTTATGGCTTAATTAGAGGTGCTTTTGTTTAAACAGACGCCCATGAAGGAGAAAATCCAAATGCTTTGTTTGCTTGACTTTTGTTTCTCTTAAGAGAAATTATGATTTTTCGTTTTAATCCTAGTCCTTAGTGTGAGTAATTTAAAGCCAATGACCCATGGAAAAAAGCACCCATTATTTGTAACTCAATTAGAGGGCCAAACAGTTTAATGACTATATGTATAGTATATTTGTCTGCTACTAGAAAAAGGAAAGAAATACAGCATATCATTAGGGGCAGTTCATATTTTACATAAGACAAGTATTATTGCCATTTAAAATTTTTCAGACGTCCAAAACGGAGACAGAAATGTTATTAGGAAAATTGTTATTGTTTACATTAGTGAGTAGCAACTCCCCAAAATGGCCATAAAACAAAGCTTATATGTAGGCAAATATATTTGTAAGGCAATTTAGCTAAAGATTTTCATATATTTCTTTGAATCAAAAAAAATGATTTAATTTTTAAATTTGATGACGCACTGTGGGATGAAATTAAGAAATACTAGAATCATGCCTTTTGAGAATAGATCGTGTGCAAAATTTTAAGGTGCCATGTAGTCGGAACGCTTCTTGGCCGGCCCCTAAAGTTGGTCATCTCAGCATTTCGAAAAATTTTTCGGACTGCCAAAGGCAACTCCTGCTTTATACACCTGCAAGAGATCCATTACCAAAAGTTGGTGGTTCAGACGGCGCATCATACGTTGGGATATACTGCAGTAGTCAGCCCCATAATGCTATATGGTGTTGTGGTCTGGTGGACGGGGCTTCAAAAGTTCACCTACTGTTCAATACTCAACCGGATCCAAAGGGTGGCTTGCTTGTGCACCACAGCCGCACTGAGGACGACACCATCTGATGCCCTGAAATTAATGCTACATCTAATGTCTCTAGACATTGTGGCTAGACAAACTACTGCGACTACTGCCATGAGGTTAAGGGAGCTTTCTCTTGGTCATGTGGCGGCTACGGACACTGTGTTATCCTTGATACAATATCCAATGTTCCAGGCAGTGTGGATTACACCCTACCTGAGTCGCTTTTTGATAAAAAGTACTGTACCATTATTGCTGATAGAATCGACTGGAACTACGATATCCCTCGTAACAGAAGTTGCATAGACTTCTATACGGATGGTTCCAAACTAGACGATCAGGTGGGCTTTGGGGTGTACTCCAAAGATCTTAAACTGGTCTTATTGAAAAGTTTACCCGACCACTGCAGTATGTATCAAGCGGAGATCCTTGTAATTAGGGCTATATCGAGGAGGTTACCTGACCACTGTAGTGTGTATCAAGCGGAGATCCTTCCAATTAAGGATGTGGTGGAATAGCTAAGACAAAATATCATAACGACGACTGGCATAAATATCTTTTCAGACAGCCAGGCAGCCATTAAATCACTGGAGAACATTATTCTGAATTCAATAACCCCACTCGACTATCGCAGATCTTTCAAGAAGATGGCTGAACATTTCATCACTTCTGGGTGCCGAACCACAAATACATCCCAAGGAAATGTAGAGCAGATGAGCTTGCGAGACTAGGAACTACCTTAAACATTCCAGGGGAACTAGAACCTAGCACCATGTCAGTTAAGTCTTCTTCGCCTTCTGTGTGTGTGTCCCGCACTAGCAATCAGAAGGAGTTCCACAATAGGTTCTCATTTCTTTGAGAACCTGTCTGATTTAGTGGATGTGAACATTCTCAAGTTGTTGGGCTTTCTAAAGCGATCTGGATGGTTCAATAGTAGGAAATAGAAGGCATTTTCCTTCTTCTGCTCCTGTGGTATCACGATAGACGAAAACGTTTAAGTGAGTCCGATGGCAGACTGCCACTAAAACCTAACCTAACCTTACCAGCTTAGTCTTCGGGATCAGGCCCGAAGGGCAACGAATGACAGATGGTTACAAAGTGCTGGTTGTGAATAATCTAGAATTAGATCGCTCAATCTAGAATTGAAAAGGTCTACGGCTTTGCAGTTGCTTACTAGATAATGTCCATACATGCTTTGGAGGTAGGATCTTCCTTGGCCTAAAGGTACGAAATGCCGAGTTCCGCCCACGATATGTTCTGAGCCTTTTTCTGTTCGCCCTTGTATTTTCTTAGCTCAGCCTTATATACGTCCCAGTCGTGTGGTGCCATGGGACGCGTTTCGTCATTTGGACTGAATAACTAGCTCAGCCTTATATTCGTCCCAGTCGTGTGGTGCCATGGGACACGTTTCGTCATTTGGATTGAATAACTCATCGGTCATATTAGGCTTCAAGGGCCGTACGATGGTATGTATGTCGTATATAGTTTTTATTGTGAAAACGCTTCTATGATATAAAATACACACAACCCACTCTCAAAAACTCTGTCTTCTAGCTGTTCCTTTTCCCAATTCATGTGTTTGTGTAATGGCAGATTTTTTATCACACAATAACAAAACTCCCATGGCATACACAAGATTCTGTGCATCTTTTGGAAGTTGTAATGATGGCTTCGAACGCTAGACAACGGCTCTCGCTGTTTCTTCGTGACGAAATACGTCCCATTTTGGGTTGGTGTGTGAGGGGATCTCTGGCTTTCCTTTCGTCTCGAAAGAGAAACAAATGAAAATTGTAGAATGAAATGATCTTCGCCCTAACAGGCAAAACAAGTAAGAGCGGCCAGGCCGAATCTTATATAACCTACACCATGGAAAGCGTTTGTCGAGTTCTTTGCGCGGTATTTCTTTTTAAACAAAAAAATAATAATGAATATGAACTGTTATGGTATTGGAGCTATATCAAGTTGTAATCCACTTCGGACGATAAATGAAAAGAATGCTGAACATTGTAGAAGTCAATGGGAAATATTTCAGTCCATTCAGATAAGAATTGCGCCTTGTAGGGGCTTAAGAAGAAAAATCGAGAGATTGGTTTATATGGGAGCTAGATCAAGCTATAGATCGATTCGGGCCACATTGGATACGTATGTTGAAGGCCATGGGAGAAGTTGTTGTACAAAGTTTCTGCCAAATCTGATGAAGATTGCGCCCTCTAGAGGCTCAAGAAGTCAAGATCCCTGTTCGGTTTATATGGCATCTATACCAGGTTATGAACCGATTTGAACCATACTTAGCACAGTTGTTAGAAGTAATACCAAAACGCCACGTGCAAAATAACAGCCAAATCTGATGAGAATTGCTCCCTCTAGAGTCTCAAAATATCAAGACCCAAGATCGGTTTATATGATAGGTTATGAACGGACTTGAACCATATTTGCCACAGTTGTTGGAAATCATAACAGAATACCTCGTGCAAAATTACAGCCAAATCGGATAAAAGCTGCGCCCTCGAAAAGCTGATGAAGTCGAGACCGGTAGTTTATATGGCAGCTATATCAGGTTATGCACCGATTTTGCCAATACGGTTGTTGGAAGTAAACTAAAACACCACGTTCAAAATTTCATTCAAATCGGACGAGAATTGCGCCCTCTAGAGGCTTAAGAAATCAAGACCCAAGATCGGTTTATATGGCAGCCCTCTTAATGCTGGCAACATTTGTGAGGTACTTTGCCATGTAAAACTTCTTTCCAAAGAGGTGTCGCACTGCGGCACGCCGTTCGGACTCGGCTATAAAAAGGAGGCCCCTTATCATTGAGCTAAAACTTGAATCGGACTGCACTTCTTGATATGTGAGAAGTATGAACCTGTTCCTTAGTAGAATGTTCATGGGCAAAATTTGCATTTGCATATCAACATATTGACCGATCCGGCCCATTTAGAATGCTAACCGACCTACACTAATAAAGAAGTATTTTGCGAAAAATGTCAAACGCCTAGCTTTACTCCTTCGATAGTAAGCGTGCTTTCGACAGACAGACGGATGGACAGACGGACGGACAGATGGACGGACAGAAGGACGGACAGACAGACGGACAGACAGATGGACGGACAGACGGGCGGACAGACGGACGGGCAGACGGATGGACGAACGGACAGTCGGACGGGCAGACGGACGGACAGGCTGACGGACGGACAGACGGACGGACAGACGGACAGACAGACGGACGGACAAACAGAGGGAAGGACAGACGGACGGACGGGCAGACGGTCGGACGGGCAGACGGTCGGACAGACGGACGGACAGATGGACGGACAGACGGACAGACGGACAGACGGGCGGACGGACAGACAGACGGACGGACGAACGGACAATCGGCCGGGCAGACGGACGGACAGACGGTCGGACATGGCTAAATAGACTTTAAATGTCATGACGATCAAGAATATATATTCTTTGTGGGGTCTTAGACACATATTTCAAGGTGTTACAAACAGTGACGAAATTAGTATACCCCCATCCTATGGTGGAGGGGTATAAAAACTTGAAATTGAAAGTTGAATACGTTTTATGTCCATTTTGGTGGTTATCCACGGCCGAATTTTATGCATTTTCACTTGGTTTTGGTTTCGCATGGTTCCCCACTATAATGACAAAATTTTGAATTTTGAATGGTCCCCACGACATCTTTACTCGTTATAGACCAAAATCCAGGTTCACAAATGTCATCGAAATTTGGATAAATTGTATGTCCATGGTGGTGGTTATTCACGGTTCGACTGAGGTGAATTTTAAGGTTTTATGCGTTTTTATACCCTCCACCATAGGATGGGGGTATACTAATTTCGTCATTCTGTTTGTAATATCTCGATATATGCGTCTAAGACCCCATAAAGTATATATATTGTTGATCGTCGTGACATTTTAAGTCGAACTAGCCATGTCCTTCCGTCTGTCCGACCGTCTGTCCGTCCGTCCGTCCATCCGTCCGTCCGTATGTCTGTCGAAAGTGCGCTAACTTTTGAAGGAGTAGAGCTAGCCGCTTGAAATTTTGTACAAATACTTCCTATTAGTGTAGGTCGGTTGGGATTGTAAATGGGCCAAATCGATCTATGTTTTGATATAGTTGCCATATAAACCGATCTTGGGTCTTGATTTCTTGAGCCTTTAGAGGGCGCAATTCTCGTCCGATTTGACTGAAATTTTGCACATAGTGTTTTGATATTACTTCCAACGACTGTGAGTAGTATAGTCATAATCGGTCCTTAACCTGATATAGCTGCCATATAAACCGATCTTGGGTCTTGACTTCTTTAGCCTCTAGAGAGCGCAATTCTCATCCGATTTGGCACACATTTTGTACAACGGCTCCTCCTATGGCCTTCAACATATGTGTGCAATATGGTCAGAATCGATCTATAGCTTGAAACAGCTCATATTGGGTTGCCCAAAAAGTAATTGCGGATTTTTCATATAGTCGGGGTTGCATTCTTTCTTCTGTCAGTTATCACCTGTTACTTTTAGCTTGCTTTAGAAAAAAGTGTAAAAAAGTATATTTGATTAAAGTTCATTCTAAGTTTTATTAAAAATGCATTTACTTTCTTTTAAAAAATCCGCAATTACTTTTTGGGCAACCCAATATATAAAACGATTTCCCGATTTTGCTTCTTGAGCCCCGAATCGGACTATAACTTGATATAGCTGCTCCTCCGTCCTTATTCATTATACTTTGATTGCCTAAAAACATATACTGCGCAAAGAACTCGACAGATGCGACCATGGTGGAGGGTATATAAGATTCGGTCCGGCCGAACTTAGCACGCTCTTACTTGTTACTAACTTGTGTTGTTTTTTATAGGGTTCCCCAATACGGAGAATTAGTTTCTTTCCCCGTTTGTATAGAAAACGAAAAGATTTTCTTAGGATGGATATCCAAAATGCGATAGGGGATTTTTAACTTAATTTTATCACTGCATACTTTTGGGTGCATTTAATTTTCACATTTTTGACTCGATTTATAACAACTGATGAGGATTTAAAATGGGCCTTGTTTACCTCTCTTTTTGATTAAATAGAAAGAAAATTTCATAGCTCTCTTAATTTCATTATACTATACTCATTTATGATTGACTTTAAACAAAAATCCTTCTTATCAGGCCAATATTTTTATTTTGTTGCATTGAACAAAAAAACATATATTTTTTCTTTACACAAAAACACTTTAGTTGTAGAATAGAAATTTCTTATAAATTTTAGTTACTAAGAATTGGAAAATTTTCATCAAGCATTTTATATTTTCTTTTATTTATGTTCAGAATTTCGTATTCCTTTCGGCATACGATATACATAAAATTCCCTGTATTACACAATTAATCTATTGTATTAAACTCACTGCATACTTTAGGGCACAACATACCGCAGCACATTTTTAGGTGTGTTTGCTAAGTTTTCATTTTTGAACAATTTAAACACTGCTGGAATTGAAGTGTGACCTTAGGGGCAATCCAATTGTTGTTGAAATTTTGAACAAACTTTTCATTTTATGAAGGGTAAATATAGATTTTAATTAATTTTTCTTGTTATACATGTACATTTAGAAATTGCTAGGGTAAAGCATGAATTTTTAAATTTTCAACACATTGAAAAGTTTTGGCTCATAAATTATCGATATAGTATTGTCATATATTTAATTAGGAAATTTCGGTGTATGGGGTAATAATTTTCAATTTTTTTTTTTTTTTTTTGATGTAGGAAAGCTGTATTTATTTTAGAAGTTTTTCTTACTTATTTATTACTTCTGTACTTTAAATATATTTTTTAATTCCATTTACATAAAATATAATTTATTTTTATCCGTAAATTATTTCCATATTTTTATTATATATTCAATAATATTTTAATTAATTTTTCACAGCTTTTTATTTTTTTTAACACAAATATATTTTTTTTGTCAATAATATGATCTTCCACTTTAACCCACTACGGGTTAATTCCTGCTTAAAATTCTCCGACTTTTTTTTTAATATAAGAATTTTTCAATCACCAATTTTCACTTTACCACTTGAATTTAAAGCATTTTGCGCTTCGTTTGTTCTGCTTTAAATTAAAGCCACAAACGTTTAAAAATTTTGCATTAGATTGTGTTTTCTTTTTTTATGGTGGGAGATTCAAGTTGCTAAGCTATAATCAACCGTTAACACGCGTCCGTTACTATGAAAGACCGGTTTTAAACTAAATTCTATGTGGTAAAGTAAAACGATAGACGAACGATATCCTGCCGACGGAAAAGGAAACACGTCGAATTTCTATACCAATCCACACTCACACACACGCAAGCACAGACTGGTCGAAATAACAGCTGTTCCTTATACTCAGTCTCATTGTGTGTGCGCAGGGGTAGTGTTATACAACACAATGTGGCCTAACAACAAGTACAATATATTTACTCTTGAGTTATAACTGTGCTTGTGTTGAGATTTTATTACAGTTTTCTGGTACAACATTTAGGCGCATGTTTACTATGTAGTATTTATGAATGATACAAACACTTGTTGCCTACCCAAATGATGAAGGGGAAATAATTATGTAGAAAAAAAGTATAACAGTTATATTAAAACGTCAGAGGGGGATTAAGTACAAATTTTTGTTTAAGGCATGATGTCTTATTGTTATACCATCACTGGGACATTGTTTAGACAAAACAAAGACAACACCGTACAAGGATAATTGAAAGGCTACGAACCCCCTAATATTTATTGGTTTAGTTTTTAAGGTAACAATAATATATATGGCAAAAATACCAAGTCAAATTTTAGTTTTGACAAATATTTATTTAAATTCATTAAATATATAAATTACTTGCCTTTATCAAAAAAGTTACTTTACAATCACTTACCTGTAAGAGAAA
>NC_081556.1:34699857-34794857 GCF_963082655.1 Stomoxys calcitrans | reverse complement strand
TACCCTCCACCATGGAACACATTTCTCAAGTTCTTTAAATGACCTTTTCAAATAAATATGAGGTATATCAATCATGCCGTGCAAGTCATAGAAAACCAGTAAGGAAGGGCAAAAATCGGGCTTTGGCGAAAAATAATACCCTATAGGCGCAAAGTGGTGTGTGTGCCTCAGGCCCGAGCCCTTTGAGTCAAACCAAAACGAAATATGCAAATTTCTAGCCAAATTGGATAAGAATTGAGCCGTATGGGACTCAAAAAGTCAAATCAGGAGATTGGTTTATAAGGCAGCTATATCAGGATATGGATACTTGGCACAGTTCTTGGAAGTCGTACCAAAACAATCAAAAAGCTCAAGCTCATGAAGCAGGAAGATCAAGAAGATAAGATCCAAGATCGGCTTATATGCCAGCTATATTAAACTATGAATCGATTTGGCAATCAAAAAGCTCAAGCTCATTAAGCTAAAAGCTCAAGAAGTTAAGATCCATCGAGATCGGTTTATATGATAGCTATATTAAAACATGAATCGATTTCACAAATTTACAGTCCCAAGTACCTTCACAAATGAGAAATATTTGTGCAAGATTTTGAGAGCCTACCTTAACTCTTTCGAAAGTTAGTATGCTTGCGACAGACAGACGGACGGACATGGCTAGATCGACTTAAATGTCATGACGATCAAGAATATATATGCTTAATGGGATCTTAGAAGAATATTTCGAGGTGTTACAAACGGAATAATGAAATTAGTATACCACCATCCTATGGTGGAGGGTATACAAAATGCATTGAGTTTGGCACAGTCGAGATACACATATATGACCTCCACCTTGGGCAGTATTCTCAGGTTCATACGATGATGTCTTATTATACCCTCCACCAGATGATGATCTAAAACCCTATATAGAATCTTATATATAAAAATAACAATTTGTGTTTGTTTATTTGTCGGTTTGTTTTTTTGTTCAGTATAGACTCATAAACGGCTGAACCAATTTCCTTGAAATTTTCACAGATTGTATAGGTTGGTCTGGAATGAAACATAGGCTATGTAATTTTTTGATATCGGGAGGGGGACGGACCCTCCCCCTTACCATTAAAGTACTACCCAAATATAAAAGTACTCCAATCGGGACAACATGGGATTCAGATGAAAGTTATTCAAGAGTAGAGTTCGAATTTCATAATAAAAGTTGGGGTTGGCCACAACACCAAAACCCCTAAAAACAGGTTTATTTGGCGATCATGACAATATGGGACTCCAATGAAAGGTACTAGGGAGTAAATTACGAATATGGTCAGGAAGTCGGAACAGACTTTGTAATTTATTGATAACGGAATCAATACCCCAAAAACACCACCCAAAATCACAAGTGGACCGATAAGTACAATATGGGTATCAAATGAAAAGTTTGCGGGAGTAGATAACGAATCTGGCATAAAAATTTATGTCGAGGTATAGGGGGCCACCCCACCCCCATGAAAACGACAAAAATGAACACATTAGCCAATTACGGATATGTGGGACTCGGTTTGTTTGATCCGTATAGACTGAAAAACCGATTTCCTCGAAATTTTCGCATATTTTGTAGGTTGGATTGGAGGCCACCGTAGCGCAGAGGTTAACATGTCCGCCTATGACGCTGAACGCCTGTGTTCGAATCCTGGCGAGAACAATGAGGAAAATTATTCAGCGGTGGTTTTCCACTCCTAATGCTGGCAACATTTGTGAGATACCATGCCATGTAAAACTTCTATCCAAAGAGATGTCGCACTGCGGCGCGCCGTTCGGACTCGGCTTTAAAAAGGAGGCCCCTTATCATTGAGCTTAAACATGAATCGGACTGCACTCAATGATGTGTGAGTAGTTTGCCCCTGTTCCTTAATGGAATGTTCATGGACAAAATTTGCAAATTTGGTTTGGAAGGAATCATACGTTATAAAATTTTTCGGTATCGGATGGGGGACTTACCATCCCCCTTATGTCAAAAACACAAACCAAAATCAAAAACGGACCGGTCGGTACAATATAGGTATCAAATGAAAGGTATTGGAGAATACGAATATGGCATTAAAATTTGAGTTAAATACCCATCGGGCCGCCCCAACCCAAAATTCCCCCCAAACAGTAATATTGGACGTTCATTTCAATATGGGGCTCAAATGAAAGGTATAAGGGAGAAGATTTCGAATCTGGCATACAAAATCATATCGAAGTATAGGGGGTCACGCCACCCCTCAAAAACTCCATTAGACTCACTATGACTATATGATACTGGGCTGAACCGATTTTCATAAAATTTTCATAGATTGTGTACGTTTGTCTGGAAGGAAACACGCTATATCATTTTTACAAATCGGCTGGAGGTGGACCCTCCCCCTTACCTCAAAAACGTCACCCATATCCAAAAGTGGTCCAATGGATACAATAAGGGTATCAAATGAAAGGTATTGTGGACCAGAAAAACAATATGGTATTAAAGTTTGGGTCCAAGTACCCAGAGAAGAAAATGAATTTGATATCCAATTTTGGAGTCCTAAAGCACCCCCTAAAATAAACTTCAATTTCGTTGGGAATAAAGAACGAATTTGGTATCTATTTTCAGTGCAAAGTGCCGGTGGCCGTCCCAGCCCCAAAAGACCCTCCAAGCGGTTCATATTTACCAGCCATGGCAATATGGGGCTCAAATTAAAGGGATTTGGAAGTGCAGCATGAATTTGATATCCATATTTTAGTCGAAATGTCCGTCCGTCTATTCGTCGAAGTCATGGAAGCGGTCGAACGCGAACAGCTAACAACTTGAAATTTTGAAATGTAGGTCATCGGGGATTGTAAATGGGCCATATTGGTTTAGATTTAGATAAAGCTCCCATATAAACCGATCTCCCGATTTGACTTCTTGAGCCTGGAAGCTGCAATTATTATCTTATCTTGCTGACATTTTGCACGTAGTGTTCTATAATAACTTCCAGTAACTGTGCTAAATATGGTCCAAATCGGTCTATAACCTGATATAGCTCCCATATTTACCGATCTCCCGATTTGACTTCTTGAGTCCTTACAAGCCGCAATTTTTGTCTGATTTGGCCGGTCTACTAATGATCCCTGGTCGTTTCCTAGAAGCTGTTTGCTTGTTTGACAGAAGTTTGGTATGTGGGATAAAATTATGGCCTTCAAATAAATTTATTTTGTATAAACTTTTAGCAGAATCCATGGTGGTGGGTTCCCAAGATTCGTGCCGGCCGAACTTAGCACGCTTTTATCTGTTTAACAATGATTTTGTTTAGTTTGATTTATTTGTTGAAAAACGAAAAAGAGAGCTGATTTTCATGTAGCTAAAACACTAACTGCTTACGTATGAATGTTTTCCCCTGTTCCTGAACGTGAATTGTGGTAAAAACTTGATGTAAGATATATCTTTTATGTAGCCATTTAAATTCAGCCGCAAACCCAAAACTAAGTTTCCAACAACATCCTTTCTCCAGCTACACATCTATTAGCACTATTTTGATCATTTATATTGGCCATCGCAGTTTCGTTGAGCAAATTGTCCGCCCATACCAGAATCTCTGGCTAAGTTAAATTAATTACAGATTATGGTGTCTGCAAGAGATGACCTAATTGACACTTTTTTTGTATTTTTCTCACATGTATGCATTGAAAAGTAATTTAAAAGTCATTAATCATTCTGATAGTTATTATACAAACTATATAAAATGAAAATTAAATAAAAGCAGAAAATTTAGTTAAAACCAAAAAAAAAAAAAAAAAAAAACAAGTAAAAAGGCGTTAAGTTCGGCCGGGCCGAACTTTGGATACCCACCACCTCGGGTATATATGTAAACCACCTTTCATAAAAATCCAGTGAAAATTGCATACCTTATGCCCAATAGCAGCTATATCGAAGTATGTTCCGATTTAGACCAAATACTAATAAGTACAAGTCATTGTTCAATTGTGTATAACAAAATATTGGTCTTAATCTAGAAAACCCGATCTGAACCATATACGACACGGATGTCGAAAAGCCTAACGTAAGTCACTGTGTCAAATTTCAGTTAACTTGGTTAATAAATGCGCCTTTTTGGGGGCCAAGACTTTTAATCGAGATATCGGTCTATATGGCAGCTATATGCAAATCTCGACCGATCTAGACCAAATTGCAGATATGTGTAGAGGGGCTTAACTTAACTATCTGTCCCAAATTTCGGCGAAATCGGACAATAAATACGCCTTTTAGGGTCCCAAAACATTAAATCGAGAGATCGGTCTATATGGCAGCTATATCCAAATCTGGACCGATCTGAGTCAAATTGAAGACGGATATCGAAGGGTCTAACGCAACTCATTTTCCCAAATTTCGGCGACACCGGACAATAAATTGCGCTTTTTATGGCCCCAAAACCTAAAACCGAGAGATCGGTCTATATGGCAGCTATATCCAAATCTAGACCAAATCAGCACAGTTGTTGGAAGTCATAATAAAACACCTCATGCAAAATTTCAGCCAAATCGGGTAAGAATTGTGCCCTCTCGGTTTATATGCCAGCTATATCAAAACGTGCACCGATATAGCCCATTTACAATCCCAACCGACTAATAAGAAGTACACTAATAAGAAGTATTTGTGCAAAACTTCAAGCGGCTAGCTTTACTCCTTCGACAGTTAGCTTGCTTTCGACAGACACACGGACGGACGGACGTACGGACATGGCAAGTTCGACTCAAAATATCATGACGATCAAGAATATAAATACTTTATGGGGTCTTAGACGAATATTTCGAGGTGTTACAAACAGAATGACGAAATTAGTATACCCCCATCCTATGGTGGAGGGTATAAAAAGAAAATTAACACATTTCCAGTTATACTTTTGTTCCCTTTTTTGAGAACATCCAATACACATTGCATTTGCTTTTAGAGAAGGAATTTAAGGTCCTAAAATATTAAAACATTTCGCTAATACTATGTGGATTAAAAATAAAAACTCATTTCTTGCCAACATGCAAACTTTCTGTTGTGTAATACCACAAGTGGTTTAGCAATTAAGCAAATAACGCCTATACAAAGACAAACAAGTAAAAAGGCGTTAAATTCGGCCGGGCCGAACTTTGGATACCCACCACCTCGGGTATATATGTAAACCACCTTTCATCAAAATTCGGTGAAAATTTCATACCTTATACTCATATACCTCATACCGATCTGAACTATATACGACACGGATGTTGAAAAGCTGAACATAAGTCACTGTGTCAAATTTCAGTGAAATCGGATTATAAATGCGCCTTTTATGGGGCCAAGACTTTAAATCGAGATATCGGTCTACATGGCAGCTATGTCCAAATCTGGACCGATTTGGGCCAAGTTGCATAAACATGTCGAAGAGCCTAACACTAAGCACTGTCCCAAATTTCGGCGAAATCGGACAATAAATGCCTCTTTTATGGGCCCTAAACCTTAAATCCAGAGATCGGTCTATATGGCAGCTATATTCAAATCTGGACTGATCTGGGCAAAATTAAAGAATGACGTCGAAGAGCCTAACCATACTCACTGTCTGAAATTTCAGCGACATCGGACAATAAATGCGTCTTTTATGGCCCCAAAACCCAAAACCTAAAACCTAAATATCGGTGTATATGGCAGCTATATCCAAATCTGGACCGATCTGAGCGATATTGCAGAAGTATGTCAAGGGGCTTAACTTAACTCACTGTTCCAAATTTCGGAGACATCGGGCAATAAATGAGCATTTTATGGGCCCAAAACCATAAATCAAGAAATCGGTCTATATGGCAGCTATATCCAAATCTGAACCGATCTGGACCAAATTGAAGAAATATGTCAAAGGGCCTAACACATCTCACTGTCCCAAATTTCAGCAAAATTTGATAATGAATGTGGCTATTATGGGCCTTACACCATAAATCGGAGGATCGATCTATATGACAGCTATATCCAAATCTGGACCGATCTGAGCCAAATTAACGAAGGATGTCGATGGGCCTTACACAATTCACTGCCCCGAATTTCGTCAAAATTGGATAATAATTGTGGCTTTTGTGGGCCTAAGACCCTAAACCGGAGGATCGGTCTATATGGCAGCTATATCCGAATCTGAACCAATCTGGACCAAATTAAAGAAACATGTCAAAGGGCCTAAGACAACTCACTGTCCCAAATTTCAGCGAAATCGGATAATAAATGTGGCTTTTATGGGCCTTAGACCCTAAATCGGAGGATCGGTCTATATGGCAGCTATATCCAAATCTGGACCGATCTGAGCCAAATTGACAAAGGATGTTGAAGGGCCTAACACAACTCACTGTCCCAAATTTCAACAAAATCGGATAATAAATGTGGCTTTTACGGGCCTAAGACCCTAAATCGGCGGATCGGTCTATATGAGGGCTATATCAAGATATAGTCCGATATAGCCCATCTTCGAACTTAACCTGCTTATGGACAAAAAAAAGAATCTGTGCAAATTTTCAGTTCAATATCTCTATTTTTAAAGACTGTAGCGTGATTTCAACAGACAGACGGACAGACGGACAGACGGACGGACATGGCTAGATCGTCTTAGATTTTTACGCTGATCAAGAATATATATACTTTATAGGGTCGGAAATGGATATTTCGATGTGTTGCAAACGGAATGACAAAATGAATATACCCCCATCCTTCGGTGGTGGGTATAAAAAAACTTTTATAATAATTAATTAATGAGCTATGGACTAAAAGTTAATCCAACCCAAAACAAATGAGTTGACGAAGCAAATCACTGCAATTTTGTTGCTAGCCACAACCATATCCACATTAAAGCTGTTGGCATATATTAAAGTTGTGGTTTTTGGCACCAATGCAATTAACGCCTCAGAATAGATAACAATCTATGCCTGTTTTTTCATTTCACATAGGGTTTTTATAATGCCTACATAAAAAGTATTTGTTTTAAGCCCTTTGTTAATAGTTGCAAATGCAAAATGCAAATTTTGCCCATGAACATTGCACTAAGGAAAAGGGGCAAACTTCTCAGATATCAGTGAGTGCAGTCCGATTCAAGTTTAGGCTCAATGATAAGGGGCCTCCTCTTTATACCCGAGTCCGAACGGCGTGCCGAAGTGTGACACCTCTTTGGAGTGAAGTTTTACATGGCATAGTACCTCACAAATGTTGCCAGCATTAGGAGGTGAGCTGCATTTGTTGGCATTGGCCATTGTACTGCCAGAAGCAAAATTTATTCAGATAAACTAAACAGGGAGTTATAGAGCCACCATAACCATTATGGATTACTATTGGGTTGCCCAAAAAGTAATTGCGGATTTTTTAAAAGAAAGTAAATGCATTTTTAATAAAACTTAGAATGCACTTTGATCAAATATACTTTTTTTACACTTTTTTTCTAAAGCAAGCTAAAAGTAACAGCTGATAACTGACAGAAGAAAGAATGCCATTACAGAGTCACAAGGTCTGAAAAAATTTGTCAACGCCAACTATATGAAAAATCCGCAATTACTTTTTGGGCAACCCATTATTTATATTCAAATGATTTCACAAATGGTAGCTTTACCAAAATATAGAACTTTTTGGATTGTATCAAAACCCTCTGTAACTCTGAAATGGATAAATTAAACTTCCAAATTATTTATGGAATATTAATGTCGCTACTGGTGCTAAGCTTTGGACTGCTGGCCAAAACGCTATTTATAGGTTTAAAAGATCTTTCTGTATGGATATGGAAATTTTATACCAAGATTGGGCTACTCAATTATTTCGGCTAATTGGCTTCAGTATTTTGATTATGATTTTTCTAGGGGTGTCAATGTTAATCCACAAGACTGTCATCTGCCTGTTCACGAGGAAGACAAAGGTGGGCCAATTTGATGCACATCGTTTTCTCAACTAAGCGATTTCGATGTTCGACAAGGTTAAATACTTAGTAGCGGTCTTGGACAGGTAACTGAATTTTATTTGAAATTTTGTGTTCAGAAAGTATTTCATTGAAATTTTGTCTTAAAAGAAAATTTTGTAACAATTTTGTCTTAAAATAAATTTCATAAAATGTTTGTCTTTAGAGAACTTTATAGAATACTAGATGAACCGGGCCCGCTCCGCTGCGCCTTCTTTTACTTTATACGGAACAAAATTATTCTTGGAATATTTATTTCCGATAATTAAAGAGCTTTGAGTGAAATACCAAGCTACGAAAATAATATATGTATATCGCAAAAGCATAACAATATAAATGTCTACGAATTCGCAGGGTTAAGGACCATTAACCTTTGGGTGTTAGATATACCCCATTATTTAAGGTCTTTATTTCAGCTCGATGTTGTCATGATGTCCGATTTGGGGGTGTTTTTTGGGGGTGAGGTGCTCCCCTAGACTCTTGGCCCAGAAAAAAAGATCACCATCGTGCTCTTCTCTCAAATACCATTTATTGAAACCCCATATTGCCATTGGTTTAGGGGGAGTTTATGGGATGAGGCGTCTTCAAACATTTGGCCTCAAAATTTGTTCTCTTTGGGGGTGTTTTTGGAAAGGGGCGGTGCCCCAAATACATGGTCCCACATTGAGATATCAGATTCGTAGTCTACTCCCAAATACCTTTATTTGACCCCCATATTGCCATTTTCAATAACTAATTATTGTTTCTGGGGTGTCCCCTAGGTAGTTGGTCCCGCATGTTGATATCAGATTCGTGATCTACTCCCAAATACCTTTCATTTGAGCCCAATATTTCCATAGTCGGCAAACGTGACATGTTTCGGGGGTGTTTGGGGTATGGGGCGGCCGTTCAGTGACTTGGCCCTGAAAATATATATCAGATTCGTAGTCTACTCTAAAATACTTCTTATTATAGGCCCATATTGGAATGGTCTGCAAATACGTCCTATATGGGTGGTGTTATGGAGGTGGGTTGGGGCCATACACACTTTTTCCCGAATATTAATATCGAATTTGTACTTTACTCCCAAAGACCTTTCATTTGAGACCCAATACTGCTATTGCATTAAATTTGTGCTATTTGGAGGGTGTTTTGCGAAAGTGGTGCACCCCCGGAATCGTGATCCGACATTTGGATACCGAATTCGTATTCTACTCGCAAATACCTATCATTTGAGTCCCATATTGCCATGGTCGGTTAATATGTCCGATTTAGGGGTATAGTGGGGGTTGGAGTGGTCCCCCTTACACTTGGTCCGACAATTGGATATCAGATGCGTTTTCTTATCCTTAATACCTTTCATTTGAGTCCCATATTGTTGTGATTGGTCAACATATATGTTTGGTAGGTTTTAGGGTGGGGCGGCCCCCCTAGGTACCCCATCCGGAATTTGGATACCAAATTTTTGTTTTTGGGGTACTATATGAGAGCATACAAAATCTCGCTTAAATCGCCCCACCTATCTCCGAGATCTGGCGTTTCTGCACCACTACTGTGGTACAGGGTATTATAACTTAGTGAATTAGTTTGTAACACCTAAAAGGAACAGAGATAGACCCATTGATAAGTATACCGATCGGCTCAGAACCACTTTCTGATTCGATTTATTGCAGCTATGTCCGTATGTCCGTCTGTCCATGTTAATTTGTGTACAAACTACATCCGATCTAATTTCATCCGATCGTCTTCAAATTTGGTATAGGAATGTTTTTCGGCCTAGAGACGAAGCCTATTGAAATTGGAAGAAATCCGTTCAGATTTGGATATAGCTCCCATTTATATGTTCGTCCGATTTGCAGTAATATTTAAATAAAATGGTCATTTGTTAACCGATTCTCTCGAAATTTGACAGGAAGGATTTTCTTATGACCCTCAATACTACAGGTAAATTTCATAAAAATCTGTTCAGATTTGGATATAGCTCTCATGTATATGTTCGTCCGATTTGCAGTAATAATGCGATAAAACGGTCATTTGTTAACCGATTCTCTCGAAATTTAGCAGGAAGGATTATCTTACGACCCTCGACACTACAGGTAAATTACATAAAAATCTGTTCAGATTTGGATATAGCTCCCATGTATATGTTCGTCCGATTTGCAGTTATAATGCAATTAAATGGTCATTTGTTAACCTATTCTCTTGAAATTTGTTAGGAAGGATTTTCTCTTGACCCTCGACATTACTGATGATTATACTCTAGTACATGGTAGCGTATAAAAATTTTTTCTTCATAATTCAAAAATTAATACTAATACGCCCCATATGCCATTAGGCATAGCTTAAATGTCTCTATTCTATTGTAGATGGGCAACAACACAAAACCACACATGCCAGCGGTCGTAGGAAAAACTAACAGTTGTAATTGTGCAGTTGTTGTTGTTGTAGCAGTGTGTTGTGTTCTATCTTTCGTCTGGTTGATCCTCTTGAGTGTCCAGTTCCAGGAACTCCGCAACTAAGATGGGGTACAGAGATGTATGGGTTCGGAGACGAGCTGGTCTGGCTGGGCAGTTAAACTGATGACGTGTGTCGTGTGGTCCCTGGTCATATGCAGGACATACATCCTGCATGAATTGAGGCAACTGCATCTGCCCGATCGTAATTGAGCCAGAACTGCTCTGGTTTGCCGGGGGTGGTCAATTTCTTCAGGTGCAATAGGAGCCGGTCGTTCTCCAAGGACCACTTTCACCTTGTAGCTATTCACCACATTTGCTATTGTGTCTGCATGAATGTTGTCTAGACCAGCTTGATAAGCCGCTTGAAGTAGATGTTTAACCTATCGCTGATGTCATCGATGGGTGGGGGCCCCCCATGGTCATACAATCGTCCGTATATGATACGATCTCTATGCCGTCTGGAGAGGGTGGAATGGAGGATAGGTAAAGGTCAAATGCAGGAGAAATCACCCCGTCTTGCGGAACTCCCTGTTTCACTATACGGTGTATCGATTTTTTAATCCCTAAATTCCACAAATGACTGGCTGGAAACTATTGGTTATGTCCATTGCTGACCGTGTTGGATGCCTTCAATACGTCCTGTGCCACGAGGACCGTCCTGGTTTGATTGAAATCACGGCAAGTGAGTGCGGTGATAGCATGCAGAGCAGTTGTTGTGCTATGCAGTCTTCGAGATCCATGCTGATGCTTGGCGAATTCTTCAACGAGGCTCGGGAGGAGTAGTCCCTCAAGCGTCTTGGCTACTGGTGATTGTAAGGAGATCGGTCTGTACGACCCCCTTTCTCGGATCCCTTTCAGTCTTCAGTAACGGTATCACTCGGCGCATCTTCCAGACATCGGGTACTATAAGAATGTTCAAAGACAGGTTTAGAACAGTCGTTATGTACTCGACTCCAGGTTGATCCAGATTCTTCAGTATTAGTGTAGAGATTTCGTCGGGGCCCAACGACTGGGATGATTTGGCGCCACGGATGACATTCTTAACTTTGTCCACGGTAAATTGTAATGGCTGCTCTTCGGCTCATAGATCACGGATACGACGAATGGCTCCCCTACTGGCCTTGTCATTTTGATGCACAATAAATTAATGGTTACGGTACGGTACGTCGCCAAAAGTGACTAAAGTAATGTTTTCCCGTCTACCGAGGTTCGAGAATGACTTTACAGTAGACCACAACTTGCCTAAACCGGTACCTAAGTCACATTGCTCAAAGTGTTCCAGCCTCAAATTCCGTTTATATTCGTTGAACTCTGTTAATTTGAAGATTCAGCTCGCTTATTCTGAGGTTAGTGGTGTTCGTGCAACGAATCCCATCACGCTTGTCTGCGAGTACCACTGCCTCTGCAGGGAAATTGGGCCGCTCTTGGGGTATTCGAGCGACAGCTATAAAGCGAGCGGCTGCTGCGTAAATAATGTCTTGGAATTTCCTCTCGGCAACATGCACATTTGAGTGGGGTGTCAGTTCACTGCAGCGGTGATTGGTGTACTCTCTGAAGCTGACCCAATCGGTATCTTTTGATTGATAAATGTTCGGCGCTCAGAGGTTTTGAAGGCGAGTGTTCGGTTGATGAAGAGAATTATGGGGAGGTGTTCTGACCCCAACGAGATGTCGGTTTGCCAGGTTATGACATTCAGGATATCAGCGGATGCAATGGAAATGTTTGGCGAGCTGCTACACCTTCTTGTAATCCTGGTAGGGGTATCTTCATTCTCCGTGCAAAACATGTAGCCTTCAATCTGCTCTGCCAAAGCTATGCCCCGCTGGTCGTTACTAAGGGGAGAATGCCATGAAACGTGATGCGCATTAAAGTCTCTTAGAACCAGACGATTATGGCCAGATAGTATCCAATTTATATCGGGCTTGGGTGGGACACAACCACCAACCAGCGGTATGTACACGTTGTATGGTTCTATCTCTGCAGTACCGGGCCTGACTATTATCTCCAAGCACTACATGTAGGGGTCACTGGCGCATACGAGATGAGTCTATAGTGCACGAAATGGCGTATCACGAAGGCCAATCCCCCACCTCCATTCCTTAAGCGATCCTAACGAAGCACATTGTATCCGTGACAACTGTGCAAGCTGCAGGTGTTGGTCAGCTTTGCCTCCTGGATCGCTGCAACCAATATGTTCTTCCTACTCATAAAATCCACAATCTCGTCGATATTGCCACGGAGAGCGTTGCAATTCAATTGCAAAAATTATACACTACCCGGCACTGGCTTGGAAATATTAGGGTTGAGATGCTGCTGTTGCGTATATTGCCGCACGGGAGAGCTCGGGGGGGTCACATGGTACTACGACAAGTACGCAGAAGGCGACGACGACGCTTGTGTCTCACTACTGTCTATGTTCGCACAGCACCTTGCAACATATTCAGTGCTACTATACTCTCGTAGGGATGTGTGGTCAAAGCAAGATCAGAAATGTTTCCACTCCATGCACCACTTACACTCCACCGACACCGATGATGGAGGCGGTTCTGGCAAACCGAACAGAATCTGGGGATCTTTTCACTCCCGACACGGACCAGAAGAGTGCGGTGAAGGCACTCGGGAATGTGCTTCTCCCTTGACGAAAAAAGAACGAATACGTACACTGAGGCGGCAGGTCTTTAAAGGGATCATGCCGATTAATGATTTGATATATGTAGCTCCCATATAAACCGATCTCCTGATTATATTGTTTGAGCTCCAAGAGGGCCCAATTCTTATTAGGTTTGGCTGAAATTTTGCATAATGACATTTCGTATGGCCTCCCAAATAAGAGGCAAGTATGGTCTGAAGCGGTCTCAAACCTGATATAACTCCCATGTAAACCGATCTCCCAATTGCATTCTTCAACCCCTAGAAGGAACAGCTCCTGTCGGATTTGAGTGAAATTTTTCACAAAGACTTCTCCTGTGTCTTTCAACATACGGGTCAAGTAGATATTCTGAAACGGTTCATAACCTTCTATAGCTCCCACATAAACCAATCTCCCTTTTTTACAACTGGAGCTCATATAGGGTGCAGTTCTTATCCGATTTGGCTGAAATTTTGCACAATGTCTTCCACTATGATCTCTAACATTCAAACCATTTATGGCTCGAAAAAGTCCATAACCTGATATACCTCCAATAGCAAAGTTATTCTTATCCATTATCCTTTGAATGAATATACCAGTTAAAGAACTTGACAATTGCGACCCATGGTGGAGGGTATACTAGAATCGGCCCGGTCGAACTAAGCACGCTTTTATTTGTTGTTATTTTAAATAGCTACTCCATTTAGTTGATATCTCGAGTTTTACTGCTCCTCAATCAAATACATTTTAGTATTTTCAAATGTGTCGGTGTGCCCATCACTGCTCTAGATTCTTCCTATTCTGCTTAAATTATTGGGTTGCCCAAAAAGTAATTGCGGATTTTTTAAAAGAAAGTAAATGCATTTTTAATAAAACTTACAATGAACTTTAATCAAATATACTTTTTTTACACTTTTTTTCTAAAGCAAGCTAAAATGAACAGCTGATAACTGACAGAAGAAAGAATGTAATTACAGAGTCACAAGCTGTGAAAAAATTTGTCAACGCCGACTATATGAAAAATCCGCAATTACTTTTTGGGCAACCCAATATTAATATACAAAATTTTTCTATTTAAAATATCTTTAGCTGTACATATGCCAAAATACATATCAAACACAACATTTTATAATGAAAATTCAATTTAAATGTTTTCTTTTGTCGTACTCCAGTTAGATGGCCTAATGTTTTTTTTTTTTTTTGGGAATTTCAAAAATAAATATACATTTGCCAAACAGGCTTACACTCAATGTCACCATGTGTAAAACCAGTTTGTGACAAAAATAATAAAACAACTGTCACATATATTTACTGTATCATCATTCTTTTTGAAAGTTAGGCAACATATCAAAATTTTGTTTTCGTTTAAACTTTTGTGGGAGGTCGCAAATTGGCCCGTATAGGTCACTGCATGAAATTATAGCACATTGATAGATTAACTTGATATTTTTACTGTGGATAACCGAATTTCCGAAACCAGCCAACCATAGAAGTTTTCAAAAAAAGGAAAGGCCAAGTGGAAAAAATCAGAACATTAAATGTATAGACCGATCTCCCGATATAGTGAATTGGGCCTATAAAAACAAGTAAAAAAGCGTTAAGTTCGGCCGGGCCGAACTTTGGATACCCACCACCTCGGATATGTAAACCACCTTTCGTCAAAATCCGTTGAAAATTGCATACATCATGTCCCATGGCAGCTATATCGAAATATGTTCCGATTTGGACCAAATACTTATGAGAACAAGTCATTGTTCAATTGTTTATAACAAAATATTGATCTTTTAAATAGCCATATCCAAAAATAAATCGAACTGAACCATATGCGACACGGATTTTGAAAAGCCTAACATAAGTCACTGTGTCAAATTTCAGTAAAAACGGATTATAAATGCGCCTTTTATGGGGTCAAGACTTTAAATCGAGATATCGGTCTATATGGCAGCTATATCCAAATTTGCACCGATTTGGGCCAATTATCAGAAAAATGTCGAAGGGCCCAACGCAACTCCCTGTCCCAAATTTCGGCGAAATCGGACATTAAATGCGTTTTTTATGGTCCCAAAACCTTATATCGAGAGATCGGTCTATATGGCAGCTATATTCAAATCTTAACCGATCTGGGCCAAATTGAAGAAGGATGTCAAAGGACCGAACACAACTCACTGTCTCAAGTTTGGCGACATTAGTCAATAAATGCACCTTTTATGGGCCCAAAACCTCAAATCGAGAGATCGGTCTATATGACAGCTATATCCAATTCTGAACCGATCTAAGCCAAATTACAGAAGGATGTCGAAGGCCCTTACACAACTCACTGTCCAAAATTGTGGCTAAATCGGGCAATAAATGCGCCTTTTATGGGCCTAAAACCTCAAATCGGGAGTCCGGTCTATATGACAGCTATATCCCAATCTAAACCGATCTGGGCCAAATTGAAGAAGAATGTCAAAGGGCCTAACACAACTCACTGTCCCAAATTTCAGCCAAATCGGATAATAAATGTGGCTTTTATGGGCCTAAGACCCTAAATCGGCGGATCGGTCTATATGGCAGCTATATCCAAATCTGAACCGATCTAGGCCAAATTAAAGATGGATGTCGAAGGCCTTAACACAACTCACTGTCCCAAGTTTCAGAAAAATCGGATAATAAATGTGGCTTTTATGGGCCCAATACTCTAAATCGGCGGATCGGTCTATATGGCAGCTATATCCAAATCTGGACTGATCTTGGTCAAATAGAAGAAAGATGTCGAAGGGCCTAAGGCAAATCACTGTCCCAAATTTCAGCAAAATCGGATAATAAATGTGGCTTTTATGGGCCTAAGACCATAAATCAGAGGATCGGTCTATATGGCAGCTATATCCAAATGTAGACCGATCTGGGCCAAATTGACGAAGGATGTCGAAGGGCTCAACGCAACTCACTTTCCCAAATTTCAGCAAAATCGGATAATAAATGTGGCTTTTATCGGCCTAAGACCATAAATCGGAGGATCGGTCTATATGGCAGCTATATCCAAATTTAGACCGATCTGGGCCAAATTAACGAGGAATGTCGAAGGGCCCAATGCAACTCACTGTCCCAAATTTCAGCAAAATCGGATAATAAATGTGGCTTTTATGGGCCTAAGACCATAAATCGGAGGATCGGTCTATATGACAGCTATATCCAATTCTGAACCGATCTAGGCCAAATTCCAGAAGGATGTCGAAGGCCCTTACACAACTCACTGTCCAAAATTGTGGCTAAATCGGGCAATAAATCCGCCTTTTATGGGCGCAAGACCTTAAATCGAGAGATGGGTCTTTATGACAACTATTTCCCAATCTAGAGCGATCTGGGCCAAATTGAAGAAGAATGTCGAAGGGCCTAACACAACTCACTGTCCCAAATTTTAGCAAAATCGGATAATAAATGTGGCTTTTATGGGCCTATGACCCTAAATCGGCGGATCGGTCTATATGGCAGCTATATCCAAATCTGAACCGATCTGGGCCAAATTAAAGAAGGATGTCGAAGGCCTTAACACAACTCACTGTTTCAAGTTTCAGAAAAATCGGATAATAAATGTGGCTTTTATGGGCCTCAGATCATAAATCGGCGGATCGGTCTATATGACAGCTATATCTAAATCTCGACCGATCTGATCCAAATTGAAGAAATATGTCAGAGGGCCTAACAAATCTCACTATCCCAAATTTTAGCAAAATCGGCTAAAAGGTGTGGCTTTTATGGGCCTAAGACCCTAAATCGGTGGATCAGTCTATATGGGGCCTATATCAAGTTATAGTCCGATATAGCCCATCTTCGAACTTAACCAGCTTATGGACAATAAAAAAAACTGTGCAAAATTTCAGTTCAATATCTCTATTTTTAAAGACTGTAGCGTGATTTCAACAGACAGACGGACATGGCTAGATCGTCTTAGATTTTTACGCTGATCAAGAATATATATACTTTATAGGGTCGGAAATGGATATTTCGATGTGTTGCAAATGGAATGACAAAATGTTATACCCCATCCTTCGTTGGTGGCTATAAAAAAGCATGTTTCATCCAATTTCGATGAAATTTTAAACAGTGATCTTTGGTGCACCTCTACACCTTTTGGTCAAATTTCGACCCGATCGGACCATATTTGGATATTGCAGTCATAAAACCGATCTGCCGATACGGAATATTGATACCATAAGTGAAACATTTTTAAGCTTTGATCAACCTCTGCGGAGGCCACCGTAGCGCAGAGGTAAGCATGTCCGCCTATGACGCTGAACGACTGGGTTCAAATCCTGGCGAGATCATCAGAAAATAAAATTTCAGCGGTGGTTTTCCCCTCCTAATGCTGGCAACATTTGTGAGGTACTATGCCATGTAAAACTTCTCTTCAAAGAGGTGTCGCATTGTGGCACGCCCTTCGAACTCGGCTATAAAAAGCAGGCCCCTTATCATTGAGTTTAAACTTGAATCGGACTGCACTCATTGATATGTGAGAAGTTTGCCCCTGTTCCTTAGTGGAATGTTCCTGGGCAAAAGTTGCAATTTTTATTTGATCAACCTCTACACTTTTTCATACCTTCCAGGATGGGGGTATTGGTATTGTTAACGGACCAAATCGGTCCATGTTTTGCTATAGCTGCCATATAAACCGATCTTGGGTCTTGACTTCTCGACTTCTTGAGCTTCTAGAGGGCGCAATTCTCGTCCGATTTAACTGAAATTTAGCACATGGTCTTTTGGTATCATTTCCAACGACTGTGCTAAGTATGATTCAAATCGGTCCATAATCTGGTATAGCTGTCATATAAACCGATCTTGTATCTTGACTTCTGGAGCCAATAGAGCGCTCAGTTCTCATCCGATTTGGCTGAAATTTAGCATGGAGTTTTTTGTTACGACTTTCAATAACTGTGCTTAGTATGGCGTAAATCGGTATAGAACCTGATATAGCTGCCATATAAACCGATCTGGGGTCTTGACTTCTTGAGCCTCTAGAAGGCGCAATTCTCGTTCGATTTAACTGAAATTTTGCACATGGTGTTTTGGTATCACTTCCAACCACTGTGCTAACTATGATTCAAATCGGTTTATAATCTGGTATAGCTGCCATATTAACCAATCTTGGGTCTTGACTTCTTGAGCCTCCAGGGGGCGCAATTCTCTTCTGATTTGACTGAACTTTTGCACGTGGTATTTTCGTATCACTTCCAACCACTGTGCTAAGTATGATTCAAATCGGTTTATAATCTGGTATAACTGTCATATAAACCGATCTGGGGTCTTGACTTCTTGATCCTCTAGAGGGCGCAATTCTCGTCCGATTTAACAGAAATCTTGCACGTGGTATTTTCGTATCACTTCCAACCACTGTGCTAAGTATGATTCAAAACGGTTCATAATCTGGTATAGCTGTCATATAAACCGATCTTGGATCTTGACTTCTTGAGCCAATAGAGCGCGCAATTCTCATCCGATTTGGCTGAAATTTTGCAAGAAGTGTTTTGTTATGACTTTCAATAACTGTGCGAAGTATGGCGTAAATCAGTATAGAACCTGATATAGCTGCCATATAAACCGATCTGGGATCTTGATTTCTTGAGCATCTAGAGGGTGCAATTCTTATCTGATTTGGCTGAAATTTTGTACAACGGTCTCTCTCGTGACCTTCAACATACGTGTCTAATATGGTCTGAATCGATCAATAGCTTGATACAGCTCCCATATAAACCTATCTCCCGATTTTGTTTCTTGAGCCTCTACAAGGCGCAATTCTTATCCGAATGAACTGAAATATTACACAATTACTCCTACAATATTCAGCATTCATTTTTGGTCCGAATCGTATTATATATAGCTTGATATAGCTTGATATAGCTCAAAAAGCATAATATTGGGTTGTAATTGCGGATTTTTCATATAGTCGGCGTTGACAAATTTTTTCACAGCTTGTGACTCTGTAATTGCATTCTTTCTTCTGTCAGTTATCAGCTGTTACTTTTAGCTTGCTTTAGAAAAAAAGTGTAAAAAAAGTATATTTGATTAAAGTTCATTCTAAGTTTTATTAAAAATGCATTTACTTTCTTTTAAAAAATCCGCAATTACTTTTTGGGCAACCCAATAGTTCTTATTCAATATTCTTTGTTTGCCTTAGAAGAGATGCCGGGAAAAGAACTCGACAATTGCGATCCATGGTGGAGGGTATATAAGATTCGGCCCGGCCGAACATAGCACACTCTTACTTGTTTTCATTTCTCATGGAAATACCTACATCAGCAAAGGGTTACACTCTGCGTATTCATATGTTTTCCCTACACTTACTTAGTAAAATTAGCTTTTACATTTTTAACTCTTTCAGCAACGTTGATTGAGTCTTGCGTTCGTTGTCTAGAAATTCTAAAGAAAAATATATTTTCTTTGTCAGATGTCTGTTTGTATATCGTTGGATTTGAAGCAAATGTTTGTTTTGCGTGTTAAGCATATTAAACTTTTTGTTGTTGCATTCATTGTGGAGTTACTTTCACTTATTTGTTTTCGTTGCTTGTGGTGTTGGATTTGAGATGATCTGCTTAGACATGAATAGGATGTGTGTGATTGTGTGTGTGTGTGTGTGATGTATGCTATCAAAGAGAATATCTAGATTTTACTTTAGCCAAGCAAAAGCAAATATTTTCATATGTTAGTAATTTAAAAGAAAAATATTGAAAGGAAACAGTTGATAAAATTAAGAGCAACATTCAGATTATAGGTCAGGTAAAAAATGGGATAAAAATTTAACATGAAATTTGTGGCAGTAAGTTGAAAATTAAAATGTATAAAAAAATTGATTTCATTGGTCGACAAATGCTTCTGTTGTGATATTTTCGGTAATAATTTGTAGAAATATTTTAATCGAAAACGATTTCCATGACAACTGACAGTACTATTAAAGGTCATAAAATAAAGGTTAAATGTCAAAAGACATGATTATGTAACTATTTTTATTTCTTAACCAGTTTCTTATCATCTCAATCAGGGTTTTCATTTGTACCAAAAAATTTCCAAAAACAAATCTTCCTGAACTGACCAAAATAAATGGTTGTTTAGATAATAAAAACCACTTTTACTACACTCAAGGAAAAAATTCAAAATATGGATCAATTTTGGACAACATCCAAATTAAATTTTTGTTTGAAAATCAGTTGTTCTCACATACACAGAACCATCGTTCACTCAATGTCACTTATCAGCACTCAATATAACATTATTGTCTTCCAATAAACCAATATTAATGGAAAATTTCAACTTGCCATCAATGAGACATTTCATGGTAGTTAACCAACCAAATGGTCGCTTACCAAAGGGTGAAACCACAATCCTTACAAAGACTTTAATCTTTTCCAATTACAATTAAGTTAATTACATTTCAAATGATTTCTGGTAGCAATTATGCTGACAGACTTATGATTTAATGTGCATTTCTAATTGGACAGAGCTAAGAATGACTTCGTGAGTAAACTCTTAAAATATAATTGGTTTTTGGGTTTTATGGATTTTATACCAAGCCTTTAAGTTGACAAGAAGGTTAAGCATATTTAGTTTGTGGTTATACTAAGACAAGATATGATAGATTTCGGTACGAATAAAAGCCACTTCAAGTAAAACAAACAAATAAGAGCGTGCTAAGTTCGACCGTTCGACCCTCTAACATGGAACGCATTTGTCTAGTTCGAAACGGATACGAAGTGCGCCCTCTAGCGGCTCATGAAGTCAAGATCTAAGATCAGTTTATATGGCAGCTATACCAGGTTGTAGACCGATTCCGACCATACTTTGCACAATCATTGAAAGTGATACCAAAACACCACATGCAAAATTTCAGTCAAGTCGGACGATAATTGCACCCTCTAGAGGCAGAAGAAGTCAAGACCCAAGATCGGTTTATATGGCAGCTATATCAGGTTATGAACCGATTTGTATCATACTAAACACAGGTGTTGGAAGTGATACCAAATCACCACGTGCAAAATTACAGCCAAATCGGATAAGAAATGCTTCCTCTAAAAGCTCAACAAGTCAAGAACCAAGATCGGTTTATATGCCAGCTACATCAGGTTATGAACCGATTTAAGCCACACTGAACACAGTTTTTGGAAGTTATACCAAAACACCACGAGCAAAAATTTCAGTCAAATCGAACGATAATTGCGCCCTCTAGAGGCGCAAGAACTCAACACCCAATATCAGTTTATACGGCAGCTACATCAGGTTATGAACCGATTTAAGCCACACTGAACACAGTTTTTGGAAGTTATACCAAAACACCACGAGCAAAAATTTCAGTCAAGATCGGATGATAATTGCGCCCTCTAGAGGCTCAAGAGCTCAACATCCAAGATCATTTTATACGGCAGCTACATCAGGTAATGAACCAATTCCAACCATACTTAACACAGTTGTTGGAAGTGATACAAAATAACACCACATAAAAAATTTCTGCAAAATCGGACGAGAATTGCGCTCTCTAGAGGCTCAAGAAGTCAAGAACCCAGATCGGTTTATATGGCAGCTACATCAGGTTATGAACCGAATCCCACCATACTTAATACTGTTGTTGGAAGTGATACCAAAACACCACATGCAAAATTCCAATCAAATCGGACGAAAATTGCGCCCTCTAGAGGCTTAAGAAGTCAAGAACCAAGATCGGTTTATATGGCAGCTACATCAGGTTATGAACCTGTGGAATGGATAGATGTGTTCGTAATAAAAACTAATTCAAACTAAACTTTATTATACAGAAATGAATTTCTTATACATTGTCAAAATTATACTAAGCCTATGTGATAAATATTCAGAATAATAAACAAAGTTGTTTTTACGAAATAATAAAATTATTCTAAGGTTACTTGATAAATATTTAAATTAAGAAACAAAGTTATTTTCACAAAGTGTGCCACCACAAACCGATTCCAACCATACTTAACACAGTTGTTGAAAGCGATACCAAAACACCACATGCAAAATGTCAATCAAATGGGGCGAAAACTGCCCCCTCTAGAGGCTCAAGAAGTCAAGAGCCAAGATCAAAATATGGAACAATTTGGCCCATTTACAATCTCAACCGACCTATACCAATAAAAAGTTTATGTGCGAAATTTCAAGCATCTAGCTTTAGTCCTTCGAAAGTTAGCGTGCTTTCGACAGACAGACGGACGGACATGGCTAAGTAGACTTAAAATGTCATGACGATCAAGAATATAAATTCTTTATGTGGTCTTAAATGCATATTTCGAGGTGTTACAAACAGAAGAACGAAATTTTTGTATTCCTTCGGTGGTGGGTATAAAATTAAAATTTAAATAACTTCCACATTCGATTTAGCTATGTCCGTCTGTCTGGCTGTCCATGTATGGCCATATCGTATGAAAGATATATGTGGGAACTATATCTAAATCTGATCCGATATTGTTGATATATTGCATACGTATTGGGACACTAAATAAAACATCTCATGTTAATTTTTGTAAGGTAAGGTTAGGTTAGGTTGAAAAGAGGGTGTAGATATTCATCCGCTCCATGCCACTGTGGACATACACCTATAACAGTAAACGGTTTGTTGTGCACTCTAAAAACTAAAAAGTAACCTCGAAAAAGAACACTTTAAGTAAGGAATTCCGTGCTACTTACAAAATCGTTAATTGTTTTCCATACCACTTCTCTAAGTTGGTTCATGTCTCGTAGTGTGTCCTCACCTAAGTACCAGTGTTTGTTAGCCGCGAAAGCCGAGAAATGAAATAGGAAATGCTCCAACGCCTCATCATCTCTTCCGCACCACACCGATTTTATATAGGTGAGCTCGTAGTCTTATATGTCCCGTTACGATACCAAAAGCTATACTGACCTCCTTACTTCCTTTCAGTAATAGCTTCGTCCTCTCACGATCCGGACCACTCCATAGGATTTTCACCATCCTACCGACTGTATCGCTGTTCCACAATGTTACATGCTGCGTTTGTGGCTCAAGCCCTTTAATCGGACAACAATACATCTTACGTCAACAACACCAATGTTGGCTGTAAGATTTGAATTTTTTATACCCACCACCGAAGGATGGGGGTATATTCATTTTGTCATTCCGTTTGCAACACATCGAAATATCCATTTCCGACCCTATAAAGTATATATATTCTTGATCAGCGTAAAAATCTAAGACGATCTAGCCATGTCGGTCCGTCTGTCCGTCTGTCTGTTGAAATCACGCTACAGTCTTTAAAAATAGAGATATTGAGCTGAAATTTTGCACAGATTCTTTTTTTGTCCATATCGGACTATATCTTGATATAGCCCCCATATAGACCGATCCGCCGATTTAGGGTCTTAGGCCAATAAAAGCCACATTTATTATCCGATTTTGCTGAAGTTTGGGAGAGTGAGTTGTGTTAGGCCCTTGAACATCCTCCGTCAATTCGGCTCAGATCGGTTCAGATTTGGATATAGCTGCCATATAGACCGATCCTCCGATTTGGGTCTTAGACCCATAAAAGCCACATTTATTATACGATTTTGCTGCAATTTGGGACAGTGAGTTGTCTTAGGCCCTTCAACATCCTCCGTCAATATGACTTAGATCGGTTTAGATTTGGATATAGCTGCCATATAGACCGATCCTCCGATTTGGGGTCTTAAACCCATAAAAGCCACATTTATTATCCGATTTTGATGAAATTCGGGGCAGCGAATTGTGTAAGGCCCATCGACATCCTTCGTTAATTTGGCTCAGATCGGTTCAGATTTGGATATAGCTGCCATATAGATCGATCCTCCGATTTATGGTGTAAGGCCCATAATAGCCACATTCATTATCCGATTTTGCTGAAATTTGGGACAGTGAGATGTGTTAGGTCCTTTGACATATTTCTTCAATTTGGTCCAGATCGGTTCAAATTTGGATATAGCTGCCATATAGACCGATTTCTTGATTTATGGTTTTGGGCCCATAAAATGCTCATTTATTGCCCGATATCCCCGAAATTTGGAACAGTTTTTTAAGTTAACCCCCTTGACATACTTCTGCAATATCGCACAGATCGGTCCAGATTTTGATATAGCTGCCATATAGACCGATATCTAGGTTTTAGGTTTTGGGGCCATAAAAGACGCATTTATTGTCCGATGTCGCTGAAATTTGACACAGTGAGTTTGGTTAGGCTCTTCGACGTCCTTCTTCAATTTTGCCCAGTCCAGATTTGAATATAGCTCCCATATAGACCGATCTCTGGATTTAAGGTTTAGGGCCCATAAAAGAGGCATTTATTGTCCGATTTCGCCGAAATTTGGGACAGTGCTTAGTGTTAGGCTCTTCGACATGTTTATGCAACTTGGCCCAAATCGGTCCAGATTTGGATATAGCTCCCATATAGACCGATCCTCCGGTTTAGGGTCTTAAGCCCACAAAAGCCACATTTATTATCCGATTTTGATGAAATTCGGGGCAGCGAATTGCGTAAGGCCCATCGACATCCCTCGTTAATTTGGCTCAGATCGGTTCAGGTTTGGATATAGCTGCCATATAGATCGATCCTCCGATTTATTGTGTAAGGCCCATAATAGCCACATTCATTATCCGATTTTGCTGAAATTTGGGACAGTGAGATGTGTTAGGCCCTTTGACATATTTCTTCAATTTCGTCCAGATCGGTTCAAATTTGGATATAGCTGCCATATAGATCGATTTCTTAATTTATGGTTTTGGGCCCATAAAATGCTCATTTATTGCCCGATGTCCCCGAAATTTGGAACAGTGAGTTTAGTTAAGCCCCTTGACATACTTCTGCAATATCGCACAGATCGGTTTATATTTGGATATAGCTGCCATATAGACCGATATCTAGGTTTTAGGTGTTGGGGCCATAAAAGACGCATTTATTGTCCGATGTCGCTGAAATTTGACACAGTGAGTTTGGTTAGGCTCTTCGACATCCTTCTTCAATTTTGCCCAGTCCAGATTTGAATATAGCTGCCATATAGACCGATCTCTGGATTTAAGGTTTAGGGCCCATAAAAGAGGCATTTATTGTCCGATTTCGCTGAAATTTGGGACAGTGCTTAGTGTTAGGCTCTTCGACATGTTTATGCAACTTGGCCCAAATCGGTCCAGATTTGGATATAGGTGCCATGTAGACCGATATCTCGATTTAAAGTCTTGGCCCCATATAAGGCGCATTTATAATCCGATTTCACTGAAATTTGACACAGTGACTTATGTTCGGCTTTTCGACATCCGTGTCGTATATAGTTCAGATCGGTATGAGGTATATGAGTATAAGGTATGAAATTTTCACCGAATTTAGATGCAAGGTGGTTTACATATATACCCGAGGTGGTGGGTATCCAAAGTTCGGCCCGGCCGAACTTAACGCCTTTTTACTTGTTTTTCTAAAGCAAGCTAAAAGAAACAGCTGATAACTGACAGAAGAAAGAATGCAATTACAGAGTCACAAGCTGTAAAAAAATTTGTCAACGCCGACTATATGAAAAATCCGCAATTACTTTTAGGGCAACCCAATATGTATGTATATGTATATGCTGCTATATACAGTTCGATCCGAACCGTACTTAGGTCGGATGTCTGATGGCCTAAAACTTTCACAGTTCGGGTAAAAAACAATTAAAAATGCGTTAAGTTCGGCCGGACTGAACTTTGGATACCCACCACCTTGGGTATATACGTAAACCACCTTTCGTCAAAATCCGGTGAAAATGTATACCTTTTGCCCCATAGCAGCTATATCGGAATATGTTCCGATTTGGACTAAATACTAATGAGTATAAATCATTGTTCAATTGTGTATAACAAAATATTGATCTTTTTAGTAGCTAAATCTAAAAATAAACCGATCTAAACTATATATGACACGGATGTCGAAAAGCCTAACATAAGTCATTGAGTCAAATTTCAGTGAAATCGGATTATAAATGCGTCTTTTATGGGGCCTAGACTTTAAATCGACATATCAGTCTATATGGCAGCTATATCCAAATCTGCACCGATTTGGGCCAAGTTGCAAAATAATATCGAAGAGCCTAACACAACTCACTTTCCCACATTTCGGCGAACTAGGACAATAAATGCGCCTTTTATGGCGCCAAATTCTTAAATCGAGAGATCGGTCTATATGACAGCTATATCCAAATCTTGACCAATATGTGTCATATTGCAGAAGTCCAGTGTTCTTATACGACTTACTGTTTCAAATATCAGCAAAATCTTTAAAGGGTTTTGATTGTTATCGCAGCAGTCATCGAAATCACCTGATAGGGGTCAGGATTAGAGCTGTAAAACGATGGATAGGATAGCACTATCGATACTATCGATACTATCGATATTTAATTTTTTGACTGAATATCGTTTGAAATTTTTCCTATGAATACTATCGCAAAAGTTATTTTTATACCCACCACCGACGGATGGGGGTATATATATTTTGTCATTCCGTTTGCAACACATCGAAATATCCATTTCCGACCCTATAAAGTATATATATTCTTGATCAGCGTAAAAATCTAAGACGATCTAGACATGTCCGTCCGTCTGTCCGTCTGTCTTTTGAATCACGCTACAGTTTTCAAAAATAGAGAAATTGAACTGAAACTTTGCACAGATTCTTTTTTTGTCCATAAGCAGGTTAAGTTCGAAGATGGGCTATATCGGACTATATCTTGATATAGCCCCCATATAGACCGATCCGCCGATTTAGGGTCTAAGGTCAATAAAAGCCACATTTATTATCAGATTTTGCTGAAATTTGGGACAGTGAGTTGTGTTTCGCCCTTGAACAACCTCCGTCAATTTGGCTCAGATCGGTTCAGATTTGGATAAAGCTGCCATATAGACCGATCCTCCGATTTGGGGTCTTAGACCCATAAAAGCCACATTTATTATACGATTTTGCTGAAATTTGGGACAGTGAGTTGTCTTAGGCCCTTCAACATCCTCCGTCAATATGACTTAGATCGGTTTAGATTTGGATATAGCTGCCATATAGACCGATCCTCCGATTTAGGGTCTTAAACCCATAAAAGCCACATTTATTATCCGATTTTGATGAAATTTGGGACAGTGAGTTGTCTTAGGCCCTCCAATATCCTCCGTTAATATGACTCAGATCGGTTTAGATTTGGATATAGCTGCCATATAGACCGATCCTCCGATTTAGGGTCTTAACCCATAAAAGCCACATTTATTATCCGATTTTGCTGAAATTTGGGACAGTGAGTTGTCTTAGGCCCTCCAATATCCTCCGTTAATATGACTCAGATCGGTCCAGATTTGGATATAGCTGCCATATAGACCGATCCTCCAATTTAGGGTCTTAGGCCTATAAAAGCCATATTTATTATCCGATTTTGCTGAAATTTGGGACAGTGAGTTGTCTTAGGCCCTCCAATATCCTCCGGTAATATGACTCAGATCGGTCCAGATTTGGATATAGCTGCCATATAGACCGATCCTCCAATTTAGGGTCTTAGGCCTATAAAAGCCACATTTATTGCCCGATTTTGCTGAAATTTGCGACAGTGAGTTATGCTAGGCCCTCCGACATCATTTGTCAATTTCGCCCAGATCAGCTCAGATTTCAATATAGCTGCCATATAGACCGATCCTCCGATTTGGGGTCTTAGGCCCATAAGAGGCGCATTTATTGTCCGATGTTGCCGAAATTTGGGACAAAGAGTTAAATTAAGCCCCTTCACATATTTCTGCTAAGGGACATAAGGTATGAGTTTTGCACCGGATTTTGACGAAAGGTGGTTTACATATATACCCGAGGTGGTGGGTATCCAAAGTTCGGCCCGGCCGAACTTAACGCCTTTTTACATGTTTTTTTTGCAAAATAATTCAAAAATAAGCATTCTGACACTGAATGCATCCTTTAAGATACATTGCACCTACAGAGGGCGCAATTTTTATCCGATAAGACTAACATTTCGTACAATGATTTTTCTCATGACTTCCAACAGACTTTATTAATCTGGATTTTATTTGGTCTGTGCATTGATATTTCTTCTATACAAATCGATCTCCTGATTTTTACTGCTCATTTCTTTTGAAATATAGGTGATGGGAAATTAACGATAGTACCGATACTATCGATATTAATTACTTAAACTATCGTAAATATCGAATTTTGCGATTATCGATAGTCTGCCAGCTCTAGTCAGGTTGGATCTTTATGATACAGAGCAAGAGGTTCAATGTTACAAAAGTTATCCTTTATATTAAGAAGAATATCGGGCGCTTCAAAATAGCATTCACAAGGATGCATTTAAGCGCAACGTGATTACAACGGACGGACCGATACACGGATGTCGTTAAATTGTGTTTGCAGTGTACGACGATCAAAATTATATGTACATACATAACTTGTAAATAATAATGTAAATGTAAAAATAATGTAAATTTTTTTGTATTGCTAACAGAATGACAAAATGAATATACCCCCTCCTTCGGTGGAGGGTATAAAAAAAAGTTGAAATCCCACAACATCCATTATAACTTCCATGATTGTCATCAAAACTTTATTTCGTGTTCATATTAATTTTTAATGATTCTATTTTACAACGTCCACCGATAGCAAACATTCTCATTTAGTCGATGATTTTGGTCATTTAATTTCTGTTCATCTTTATTATTGGGTTTTATGTCTTCACATCGATGGAATGGAAGTACTTTTAGTTGATAATTAGTTACCCAATGCTAGAGATAAATATCATTCTGATGTCAGGACAACCAATAGGTGACCGAATTGACTGTGTTGTCTGAGATGGTGGCCACGAGTTGGTGTTTTCAAAAATTCATCAACATAATTACTTTTAGATCAAAAAAAAAGTTAATTAGATTTTTAATGATTCGTTTCTGTGGTTTGGCTTTGGACGGCGTGGCAAAACAAACGGAGATTTAACATTTGTGGCAAATGCCATATTCTTGCAATTACAATGAGAGTTTTTGAATGTTTTTGTCTTCAACCCTAAGGGAGACATTTTAATTAGCGAAATGTCCTTTAGGAATTTGGATTATTTCAAAGATTAAGAATGAATGAAGAAAAAATAAAAATAGCCAAAAAAAAAGAGGTAATTTTCCAAAAGGCTTGATTTTGAGAATTGTGTCGCGAACAAAATCAAGAAGGGGGAATTTAATTTACTGAGATAATGTAAGTGGTTATTAAGCAGATTTTTTTTTTATTTTTAGTGGGTATGAGTGTGTCTAATAGCTAAAACTGTAATAATATGAATGCATAAATTCCTGCAAATCACATATCTTCCATTTATACGGAGGACATGGGAAAAAAGGGATACTGGGTAGAACCAAACTTAATGCGTAAAATTTCATTGAAATTTTGTTCACAGTCCTGTTAGGTTATGTGTAAGGGGCAGTCTGCCATTAGGTTAGGCAAGATTAGGTTTGAGTGGCTGTCTGCCATCAGACTCATTTAGATGATTTCGTGCCTTGTGATACCATAGGAACTGGAGATGGAAGATGCCTTTTAGTTCCTACCGTTGAACCATTTAGATTGCTTTAAAAAGCCCAACAACTTGCAAATGTTCACATTATATAACTAAGACAGGTTCTCAAAGAAATGAGAATATACAATGTATCTCCTTCTGCCATCCAGTGCGGATGGCACTGATCAGATTTAGATAAAGCAGCCATATATGTATATCGCCCGATTTTCACTTATAGAGCCATTGCAAGCGCATTTATTAACCACTATTCCCAAAATTTTGCGGAACGCTTTCCAACTTACTTTCCTTTAATTGGCTATAACAGAACATTTGTTCCACCAGTCGTACGTAGAATGGCGTTCCAAGCGTCTTGGTCTTCTTCGCTCATTCTAAAATCTCTAACACTCGAGGCGCTCGAGGTGTCTCCCACCACTTGATCTTTCCATCGGGCTTTTGGTCGTCACGGTTTGCGCGTACCAGCATGTTTGCCTTCAAAAGACTTATTTGCTGGAGCTTATTCATCCATTCTGACAACAAGACCTGGCCAACGCAGCCGTTGTATTTTGATGCATGTAACTATACTATCGTTGTCATACAGCTCGTGGTTCATACGTCGCCTATATGCTCTATTAACCCAAACTGGTTCATATATTTTACGAAGAATCTTTCTCTCAAATACTCCAAGCACTGCCTCATCTACTTTCACAAGTACCCATGCCTCAGAAACATAAAACAACACGGATAGTATCAGTGTCTTGTATAGTGTAATCTTCGTCTGTCGAGAGGTGGTCTTGTTTCTAAACTGCTGGCTTAATCCAAAGTAAATAGTATCTGTTTGCCAGTATTATTCTTTGCTTCTCTCAAAACCGGTGTCATTCGTTTCGGTGACGGCGGTGCCTAGGTAGTTAAAATCGTTGACTATCTCAAAGTTGTGGTTCCCAACTTTCTTCATTTTCTTTATCTGCTCGGTTGAACAAGGCGTTTTGGGAGTTGAAACCATCCATTTCGACGTATCTCCACTTACTGCCAGATCCATTTCCATTGACTCTCTTTCTTTTCTTCCAATGGCTTCAGTTACTACTTCTGATGACCGACCTATGATATCGATGTCGTCGGTAAAGGCGAGTAGCATGCGTTCTCTTGTAATTAGTATACCAGATCTATTCACATCTGCATCTCGTATAATCTTCTCCGACAGGATATTTAGGAGATCACACGATAGGCTGTCTCCTTGTCCGAAACCTCGTTTGGTATTAAATGGTTCAAAGAGATGCTTTCTTAGTCTTACTGAGGAACGCGTATCAGCAAGTGTCATCCTGCAGAGTCTTATTAATTTTGCAGGGATATCAAACCCAGACATGGCATGAAATACCTTTGAACGTAAAAGGGTATCAAAAGCGGCTTTGTAGTCAATAAAGAGATGGTTTGTGTTGATTTGTCCTTCTGGGGTCTTTCCAGGATTTGGCGCAGTGTGAATACGTATCTGGCTCTAAATGGTCTACCAGGTCTAAGGCAGCATTGATAGGGCCCAATTATCTCATTGACTTTAGGTTTTTATCTTTCACACAGTACGCTCCAGAGTATCTTGTTTGCGATGGAGAGGAGACTTATTCCTCTGTAGTTGGCACACTCCCCCCTACTAATGCTGGCGACATTTGTGAGGTTCTGTACCGTGGTATGGCATCCATATAAAAACTTCTCCACAAATTGATGTCGCACTGCGGCACGTCGTTCGGACTCGGCTATAAAAAGGAGGTCCCTTATCATAGAGCTTAAATTTGAATCGGACAGCACTCAGTGATATGTGGGAAGTTTGCCCTTGTTCCTGAGTGGAATGGTCATGGGCAGATTTGCATTGTCTGCTTTCTTGTGTACGGGACATAGTATGCTGAGGTTCCAATCATCGGGTATGCGTTCTCCTAGCCAGATTGCGCAGATAAGCTGATGCATATGCCTTATCAGCGTGTCGGCTCCGGTCTTATATAGTTCAGCGGGTAACCCGTCAGCTCCTGCTGCCTTGTTGTTCTTTAGTCGGGTCACTGCTACTTAGACCTCATTTTGACTTGGAGGTAAACATTCTATACCATCATCAGGGATTGGTTCTGTGGTATCCTCCTCGTCGCCAACTTCGGACACTAGCAGTTGGGTAAAATGTTCTTTTCATATCCTCAGCATGTTATCTGTATCAGTAACCAGATTTCCTTCTTTGTGTCTGCAGGAGGATGTGCCTGCATCAATGCGTTGTGATGTTTAATTCTTTGATAGAATTTCCGGACTTCATTCTGACTCCTGTACATCTCAATTCGCTCACACTCACATCTTTCCATTTCCTTTTTCTTTCTGCGGAATAGACGTTTCTCCTCTCTTCTTTTCTCTCCATAATTCGCCTTCATCTGCCACGTTGCTACTGATTGCAGGGTTGCTCTATATGCCGCATTCTTGGATTCGCATATCGCCACTCTTGGTCGTACCATGAGTTTCTTGGAAGAGGCTTTCGGTACCCAAGTACGGATTTCGCGGCATTTTCCATTGAGTGGGTCCATTGCGTCATTATATCATCGAAACAAGGAGTGACTCATCAAGCAGTTGGGTCAGTCGAGTGGAATATGCTGCTGCCATTTGTTGTGTTTGCAGCTTTTCAATGTCCAGCTTTCGTGCAGTGTCATGTTCAAACGAGTGCGAACCTTTGCTGCAACAAGGTAATGATCCGAATCTATATTCGCTCCACGGATCGATCGTACATCTAACACGCTGGATGAATGCCTTCCATCTATCACAATGTGATCAATTTGATTTCTCGTTTTTTGATCGGGTGACAGCCATATGGCTTTGTGAATATTTTTATGTTGAAATCTGGTGCTACTAACTACCATGTTTTTTGCCGCGGCGAAATCTATCAGCCTCAACCCATTACTGGACGTTATCTCGTGGAGGCTAAACTTTCCGACTGTTGGACCAAAGATATCTTCCTTCTCTATCTTCGTTTTTAAACCTCCCAGAACGATTTTAATATCATAGGCGGGGCAGGGATCATATTCTCTCTCTAGACGTTCTTGGAAAATATGCTTGGTCTGCTCGTCTTTGTCTTCCGTCGAGGCATGGGCACAAGTAAGGCTGATATTGAAGAATTTGGCTTTTATGCGGATTGTGGCTAGCCTCTCGTGGAGAGTAAACTTTCCGACTGTTGGACCAAAAATGTCTTCCTTCCCTATCTTCTCCCAGAACGATTTTAATATCATGGGCGGGGTAGCGCTCGTAGAAAATATCCTTGGTCTGCTCGTCTTTGTCTTCCGTTGGGGCATGGGCACAAATAAGGCTGATGTTGAAGAACTTGGCTTTTATGCGTTAATAGCCTATGCTATAATCAATCTAACGATTAAATGAACATCCGACACATTTATTTTTACCCAACTGGGCTATCTCTCGATTTTGACCATTTTGTTATTTTTGGGTTTTGTACAATTTTTCACTGCTTCTTTTCGCTTAAAGGATCTTTATTTCTCTCTTCACTCATTGTGGTACAAAATTTGCAATTTTTATTTAAAATTGAATTCTATTAGAATGGAATATTCCAAACAATGATTAGCAACATGTCTACTCTCAAATTGGGCTTGTCATCGTATTGACAATAATTACAAATTAATTTTATGCCAAGGACAATTGCCAAAAATTCCGTTATCTAAATAAAGGCTATGGCCGATATAATTTAAATAATTTTATATTTTCTACAGGATAAGGTTCAAGGGTTTATCCTTTCGCTTTTTACGCCCTCCACCATAAGATGGGGGTATACTAATTTCGTCATTCTGATTGTAACTACTCGAAATATTCGTCTTAGACCCCATAAAGTATATACATTCTTGATCGTCGTGAAATTTTATGTCGATCTAGCCATGTCCGTCCGTCTGTCCGTCCGTCCGTCCGTCCGTCCGTCGGTCCGTCCGTCTGTCTGTCGAAAGCACGCTAACTTCCGAAGGAGTAAAGCTAGCCGCTTATAATTTTGCACAAATACTTCTTATTAGTGTAAGTCGGTTGGTATAGTAAATGGGCCATATCGGTCCATGTTTTGATATAGCTGCCATATAAACCGATCTTGGGTCTTGACTTCTTGAGCCTCTAGAGTGCGCAATTCTTATCGGATTGGAATGAAATTTTGCACGACGTGTTTCGTTATTATATCCAACAACTGTGCCAAGTATGGTTCAAATCGGCCCATAACCTGATATAGCTGCCATATAAACCGATCTTGGATCTTGACTTCTTGAGCCTCTAGAGGTCGCAATTATCATGACCATTAACATACGTGTTTATTATGGTCTGAATCGGTCTATAGCCAGTGGTCAGCGTTTGAGTTAATAAGGTTCATTACTGGCTGGCTTCCCTTTATAGGGCACACTTCTTCAAAGATACCACCTTCAAGCCTTAGGTTGCTGGTTGAAGCCGGTTATGTGGGAAAGAAGAGCCTCATCACGGGAGGTGCGGCAAATGCACATCACCAGATATGGGGAAGTTCGAATGTCAACGAGAGGGGTGAATATATTATAAGTTGCAATTTGGCGAGGATAAACCGTCCTCTTTATTACCTTTGTATCGGGAGATATAAGTGGAAGTATTGGGTTGCCCAAAAAGTAATTGCGAATTTTTTAAAAGAAAGTATATGCATTTTTATTAAAACTTAGAATGAACTTTAATCAAATATACTTTTTTTACGCTTTTTTTTCTAAAGCAAGCTAAAAGTAACAGCTGATAACTGACAAAAGAAAGAATGCAATTACAGAGTCACAAGCTGTGATAAAATTTGTCAACGCCGACTATATGAAAAATCCGCAATTACTTTTTGGGCAACCCATATGTGCGACTGGGATGTGCTGGATGACCACAGCTTCTCTGATCATCGTTGTATTAGTTTCAGCCTACGAGAAAATACTGCAGGAGTGGTCCCTGGGCTTAACAGAAGAAATGCGGATTGGGATAAATTTGGGCACACGATCTGCACTTCTTTTCCTTCTAGACCAGAAAATGGAAACTACGGAGGATATAGACATAGTGGTCAAGCGGATTACGAAGGTCCAGAATGACTCGTTTGTGTCAGCATGTCCTAGTGCCAAGCCAAGGGGCAAACAGCGACCGCCATGGTGGACCCTAGAGCTGGCTGGTCTAAGAAGGACTGCAGAAAACTACACAACAGGCCGAAAGCTGCAAGGGCACCACACGACTGGGGCGTCTTTATGGCTGAGCTAAAAAAATACAAAGGCAAGCTGAACAAGTAAAAAGGCGTTAAGTTCGGCCTGGCCGAACTTTGGATACCCACCACCTCGGGTATATATGTAAACCACCTTTCATCAAAATTCGGTGAAAATTTCATACCTTATACTCATATACCTCATACCGATCTGAACTATATACGACACGGATGTCGAAAAGCCGAACATAAGTCACTGTGTCAAATTTCAGTGAAATCGGATTATAAATGCGCCTCTATGGGGCCAAGACATTAAATCGAGATATCGGTCTACATGGCAGCTATATCCAAATCTGGACCGATTTGGGCCAAGTTGCATAAACATGTCGAAGAGCCTAACACTAAGCACTGTCCCAAATTTCGGCGAAATCGGACAATAAATGCCTCTTTTATGGGCCCTAAACATTAAACCCAGAGATCGGTCTATATGGCAGCTATATTCAAATCTAGACTGATCTGGAAAAAATTGAAGAACGACGTCGAAGAGCCTAACTAAACTCACTATCTCAAATTTTAGCGACATCAGACAATAAATGCGTCTTTTATGGCCCCAAAACCTAAAACCTAGATATCGGTCTATATGGCAGCTATATCCAAATCTGGACCGATCTGTGCGATATTGCAGAAGTATGTCAAGGGGCTTAACTTAGCTCACTGTTCCAAATTTCGGGGACATCGGGCTATAAATGAGCATTTTATGGGCCCAAAACCATAAATCAAGAAATCGGTCTATATGGCAGCTATATCCAAATTTGAACTGATCTGGACCAAATTAAAGAAATATGTCAAAGGGCCTAAGACAACTCACTGTCCTAAATTTCAGCGAAATCGGATAGTAAACGTGGCTTTTATGGGCCTTAGACCCTAAATCGGAGGATCGGTCTATATGGCAGCTATATCCTAATCTGGGCCGATCTGAGCCAAATTGACAAAGGATGTCGAAAGGTCTCACACAACTGACTGTCCCAAATTTCAACAAAATCGGATAATAAATGTGGCTTTTATGGGCCTAAGACCCTAAATCGGCGGATCGGTCTATATGGGGGCTATATCAAGATATAGTCCGATATAGCCCATCTTCGAACTTAACCTGCTTATGGACAAAAAAAGAATCTGTGCAAAATTTCAGCTCAATATCTCTATTTTTAAAGACTGTAGCGTGATTTCAACAGACAGACGGACGGACATGGCTAGATCGTCTTAGATTTTTACGCTGATCAAGAATATATATACTTTATAGGGTCGGAAATGAATATTTCGATGTGTTGCAAACGGAATGACAAAATGAATATACTCCCATCCTTCGGTGGTGGGTATAAAAAGGCTCAAAAAAAATTTTGGGTGGAAATCTCGACCTCCATGGAGGATACATCTAGGCTAAGGAAGATCCTATCTTCAAAACCTATTACCTTAAGATATGTATAAGAGATGTTGAAGCATTTCCTTTGTCATTGCCCGGTTTTCGCGTCTTACAGATACCGGCACTAAGGTGGGGACACAATACCAGACATGAACCAACTTATGGGCGTGGTATGGAAAACAATTAAAGACTTCGTAAGTAGCACCGAATTCCTACCATAGATTTTCTTTTTCGAGGTTACTTTTTATACACTCCACCATAGGAAGGGGGTATACTAATTTCGTCATTCTGTTTGAAACTACTCGAAATATTCATCTGAGACCCCATAAAGTATATATATTCTTGATCGTCATGAGATTTTAAGTCGAACTAACCATGTCCGTCCGTCTGTCGAAAGCACGCTAACTTTCGAGGGAGTAAAGCTAGCCGCTTGATATTTTTCAAAAATACTTGTTATTAATGTACGTCGGTTGGCATTGTAAATGGGCCATATCGGTCCATGTTTTGATATAGCTGCCATATAAACCGATCTTGGGTCTTGATTTCTTGAGCCCCTAGAGGGCCCAATTCTTATCCGATTGGAATGAAATTTAGCACGACGTGTTTTGTTATGATATCCAACAACTGTGCCAAGTATGGTTCACATCGGTTCATAACCTGATATAGCTGGCATATAGACCGATCATGGGTCTTGACTTCTTGAGCCTCTAGAGGGCGCAATTCTTATCTCATTGGAATGAAATTTTGCACGACGTGTTTTGTTATAATATCCAACAACAGTGCCAAGTATGGTTCAAATCGGTCCATAACCTGCTATAGCTGAAATTTAAACCGATCTGGGGTATTGACTTCTTGAGCCTCTAGAGTGCGCAATTCTTATCCGATTGAAATGAAATTTTGCACGTAGTGGTTTGGTAGCACCTTCAATAACTACGCTAAATATGGTTTAAATCGGTCCATGTTTTGATATACCTGCCATTTAAACCGATCTTGGGTCTTGACTTCTTGAGCATCTACAGGGCGCAATTATTATCCGATTTGAATGAAATTTTGCACGACGTGTTTTGTTATAATATCCAACAACAGTGTTAAGTATGATTCAAATCAGTTCATAACCTAATATAGCTGCCATATAAACCGATCTGGGATCTTGACTTCTTGAGCCTCTAGAGGTCGCAATTGTTATCCAATTTGCCGATTTTGTAAAACGGATCCTCTCATGACCATCAACATACGTGCTTATAATGGTCTAAATAGGTCTATAGCCTTATACAGCTCCCATATAAATCGATCTCTCTATTTTACTTCTTGAGCCCCCAAGGGGCGCAATTCTTATTCGAATTGTCTGACATTTTACACAGGTCTCCAACATATAATTTAATTGTGGTCCAAACCGGACCATATCTTGATATCGCTCTAATAGCAGAGCAAATCTTTTCTTATATCCTTATCTTATAGATATCTTATAGAAGAGATGCCGCAAAAAGAACTCGACAAATGCGATTAATGGTAGAGGGTATATAAGATTCGGCCGGGCCGAACTTAGCACGCTTTTACTTGTCTGTTATAATTATTGCTCAAAATTTGTGACATATAACTAAGCTTTAGTAAGAATTATTCCAAATGAAACATGTAGATGGCACTTTATTACTAGCAGTATCAAAAGCTTTTTTTATAGCAGAAAACCACATTCGGTAGTTGGTTGCCAATAAATGGAAACCCTGCTTTTTTATGTGCAATCATAGGCAAAGGAAATCTATAGAGTCGTAACAAAAAGCTTTAACAGATGGAAAAAATTTCAAATTCACTGTCTTTTATATGTGAGTGCTCAACAAACCGAGGCGACACAGTTCGGAGAGCATCTGAGTTATTTAACTAACATCCTGAGTTTCAAAGTCTATGCCTTTCCTTTGTCTATGGTGCAACGTGTAGTCCTCAAATGCTTTTTGTCCCAATTTGTATAACAGTTTGGTAAAAGCCCATTATGTTAACAGTTGTGCTGAATATTCCTGGAGATTTCGAACTTTCAAAGAGCTTTTGTGCATTTCACAATTTAGTCAATGCCAAAACCTAATTTGAAGATGAATGTTATTAACAATCTTTGGCCTTAAATAAATTCCCATGTTAAGCTAGAAGAATTCTATATTGTGAGAATGCTGAACAGATGTGTATGTTAAGCACTGCTCTAACATTTCCAGTACTTAACATCTAATGTAATTAATCTACTTTAAGCTAACTTCTGCTAAGATATCCATCAATATGGGAATTTGGGTCTTAAGAATATAACTGACAGAACTTTAAACCAGCTTCACTGTAAAGGTTTAAGGTGTGAAGTCTTAAAATTCCTTCGTCGGGAAAATACCTCTGGACAATGTATTGGAGCAGTACAAAGCAGATATTACCAACTTACACAGAAGTGCGATGGGCCGGGAATGGCATCACAATAACACCATACGGTGACAAACTTTACTATAGCTGGCATAACACGAGGCATGAGGCTAACCAACATCCACATAAAAGCCAAATTCTTCAACATCAGCCTTATTTGTGAGCATGACCCGAGGGAAGACAAAGACGAGCAGACCAAGGATCCTATTACGAACGCTGCGGACCACTGATCGGTTTATTTGGCAGCTATATCAGGTTATGAACTGATTTGAACTATTCTTAGCACAGTTGTTAAAAGTTATAACAAAAGACCTCATGCAAAATTTCAGCTAAATCGGATAATATTTGCGCCCTCTAGTGGCTCAAGAAGTCAAGACCACAGATCGGTTTATATAGCAGCTATATCAAGTTATGTACCGATTTGAACCATATTTAGCACAGTTGTTGGATATCATAACTAAATATTTCGTGCAAAAACTCATTCAAATCGGATAAGAATTGCGCCCTCTAGAGGCTCAAGAAGTCAAGACCCCAGATCGGTTTATATGGCAGCTATATCAGGTTATAGATCGATTTGAACCATACTTAGCACAGTTGTTGGATATCATAACAAAACACGTCGGGCAAAATTTTATTCCAATCGGATAAGAATTGCGCACTCTAGAGGCTCAAGAAGTCAAGACCCAAGATCGGTTTATATGGCAGCTATATCAAAACATGGACCCATATGGCCCATTTACAATACCAACCGACCTACGCTAATAAGAAGTATTTGTGCAAAATTTCAAGCGGCTGGCTTTACTCCTTCGTAAGTTAGCGTGCTTTCGACAGACAGACGGACGGACATGGCTAGATCGACATTAAATATCACGACGAAATTAGTATACCCCCCATCTGACCCCGGACGGAATTTGGACATTAAAAAGCTGCAAACACAACAGATGGTAACGGCATACTCCACTCGACTAACCCAACTGCTTGATAAAAGCATTACCTATTCCGATGATATAATGGCGCAGTGGCAATCCATTGCCCACCCCATGGAAAATGCCGCGAAATTCGTACTTGGGTACCGAAAGCCCTCGCCAATAAACCCACAACCAAGAGTGTTGAAATGCTACTGAAGCCAAGAATGCGGCATATAGAGCAACCCTGCAATCAGTAGCAAAGCGCCAGATAAAAGAGAGGTATCGGGAGAAAAGATGAGAGGACGAAACGTATATTCCGCAGAAAGAAGAAGGAAATGGAAAGATGTGAGTATGTGCGAATTTAGATGCACAGGAGCCAAAATAAACTCCGGAAATTCTACCAAAGAATCAAACATCAAACCGATTGCTTTGGTGCAGGCACATCCCCCTGCAGAGACAAAGAAGGAAATCTGGTATTTGACACAGATAACATGCTAAGGGCATGGAAAGAACCTTTTACCCAACTGCTAGTGACCGACGATGGCGGCGAAAAGGATACCGCAGAACCAATCTCTGATGATGGTATAGAATGTTTACCTCCTAGTCAGAATGAGATCCAAATAGCAGTGACCCGCCTGAAGAGCGACAAGGCAGCAGGAGCCGACGGGTTGCCCACTGAATTATAAATGACCGAAGGCGACAACCTGATAAGACGTATGTAAAAGCTTGTCTGCGCAATCTGGCTAGAAGAACGCATACCTGATGATTCAGCATACTTTGTGCCGTACACAAAAAAAGGAGACAAGACAGTATATGCCAACTACAGAGGAATAAGTCTCCTCCCCATTGCAGACAAGATACTCTCGAGCGTACTGTGTGAAAGATAAAAAAGCGTGCTAAGTTCGGCCGGGCCGAATCTTATATACCCTCCACCATGGATCGCATTTGTCGAGTTCCTTTCCCGGCATCTCTTCTTAGGCAAAAAAGGATATAAGAAAAGAGTTTCTCTGCTATTAAAACGTTATCAAGATATGGTCCGGTTCGGACCACAATTAAATTATATGTTGGAGACCTGTGTAAAATTTCAGCCAATTCGTATAAGAATTACGCCCATTGGGGCTCACGAAGTAAAATAGAGAGAACGATTTATATGGGATCTGTATCGGACTATAGACCGATTCAGACCATAATAAACACGTTTGTTGATGGTCATGAGAGGATCCATCGTACAAAATTTCAGTCATATCGGATAATAATTGCGACCTCTAGGGGTCAAGAAGTCAAGATCCCATATCGGTTTATATGGCAGCTATATCAGGTTATGAAAGTTGAATCAGGTTGAAAGTAAAAATAAAATACGTCATGCAAAATTTTAGCCAAATCGGATAGGAATTGCGTCCCCTAGAAGCTCAAGAAGTCAAATCCCCAGATCTGTTTATATGACAGCTATATCAGGTTATGGATCGATTTCAACCATACTTGGCACAGTTGTTGGATATCATAACGAAATACTTCGTGCAAAAATTCATTCAAATCGGATAAGAATTGTGCCCTCTAGAGGCTCAAGAAGTCAAGACCCAAGATCGGTTTATATGGCAGCTATATCAGGTTATGGACCGATTTGAACCATGCTTGGCACAGTTGTTGAATATAACAACAAAACACGTCGTGCAAAATTTCATTCCAATCGGATAAGAATTGCGCACTCTAGAGGCTCAAGAAGTCAAGACCCAAGATCGGTTTATATGGCAGCTATATCAAAACATGGACCGATATGGCCCATTTACAATACCAACCGACCTACACTAATAAGAAGTATTTGTGCAAAATTTCAAGCGCTAGCTTTACTCCTTCGGATGTTAGCGTGCTTTCGACAGACAGACGGACTGACATGGCTAGATCGACATAGAATGTCGCGACGATCAAGAATATATATACTTTATGGGGTCTCAGACGAATATTTCGAGTAGTTACAAACAGAATGACGAAATTAGTATACCCCCCATCTTATGGTGGAGGGTATAAAAACCTAAAGTCAATGAGATAATAAGGCCCTATAAATGTGGCTTTAGGCCTGGCAAATCCACCCTGGACCAGATATTCACACTGCGCCAAACACACGTTCCTCAATAAGATTAGGAGAGAATCTCTCCGAACCATTTCATATCAAACGATGTTTCAGACAAGGAGACAGCTTATCGTGTGATCTCTTCAATATTCTGCTGTGACACACTACTCACAAGACAAACATGCTGCTCGCCTATGCCGACGACATCGATATCATGAGTCGGTCACCGGAAGTAGCAACTGGAGCCTATGAAAAAATCGAAAGAGAGTCAGTGAAAATGGATCTGGCAGTGAATGGACATAAGATTAAATGAACGGTTTCAACTCTCAAAACGCCCTGCATAACCGATCACACAAAGAAAATAGAGAAAGTTGGGAACCACAACTTTGAGATAAACAGCAACTTTATCCACCTCAGCACCGTCATAACCGAAACAAATGACACTAGTTTTGAAATAAAGTGAAACAAGGCCACCTCTCGACAGACGAAAATTATACTATACAATACTATTTGTCGGTAATATAGTAGTAATATAGTCGACGTTGACAAATTTTTTCAACGGCTTGTAACTCTGTAATTGCATTCTTTCTTCTGTCAGTTATCAGCTGTAACTTTTACCTTGCTTTAGAAAAAGAGTGCGCGAAATTTTGTTTACATTTGTTTGTTTGGCGTCAATTTTAATATAGGTACCACATGTATTGAAAGAAATTCATTTAACAAACCGAATCAACGCTTGTGATATGCACCTTAAACGCAATGAATTCGATCCGTTTATAAAACGAATCATAACTGGAGATGAAAAATGGATTGTTTACAAAAACGTTAGTCGAAAACGATCATGGTCCAAGCATGGTGAACCAGTTCAAACCACTTCAAAGGCTGATATCCACCAAAGCTGATATCCACCAGGCCAGAAGTTCTATGAGCGTGAAATACTAAATTTGCCAGGAAGATGGCAAAAGGTTATCGAACAAAATGGCAATTATATATTTGATTAAAATTCATTCTAAGTTTTATTACAAATGCATTTCCTTTCTTTTAAAAAGTCCGCAATTACTTTTTAGGCAACCCAATATGTTGGAGACCTGTGTAAAATGTCAGCCAATTCGAATAAAAATTGCGCCCTTTGGGGGCTCAAGAAGTAAAATAGAGAGATCGATTTATATGGGAGCTGTATCAGGCTATAGACCGATTCAGACCATAATAAACACGTATATTGACAGTCATGAGAGAATCCGTCGCACAAAATTTCAGGCAAATCCGATAATAATTGCGAACTCCACAGGCTCAAGAAGTCAAGATCCCAGATAGGTTTATATGACAGCTATATCAGGTTATGAACCGATTTGAACCATACTTCGCACAGTTGTTGGATATCATAACAAAACACGTCGTGCCAAAATTCATTCAAATCGAATAAGAATTGCGCCCTCTAGATGCTCAAGAAGTCAAGACCCAAGATCGGTTTATATGACAGCTATATCAGGTTATGGACTGATTTGAACCGTACTTAGCACAGTTGTTGGATATTATAACACAACGCGTCATGAAAAATTTCATTCAAATCGAATAAGAATTGCGCCCTCTAGAGGCTCAAAAATCTAGACCCAAGATCGGTTTATATGGCAGCTATATAAGGTTATTGACATATTTGAACCTAGTACAGTTGTTGGAAGTTACAGCAAAACACGTCGCGCAAAATTTCATTCCACTTGGATATGAATTGCGCCCTCTAGAGGTTCAAGAAGTCAAGACCCACGATCGGTTTATATGGCAGCTATGTCAAAACATTGACCGATATTTACAATCCGAACCGACCTACACTAATAAAAAGTATTTGTGCAAAATTTCAAGCCGCAAGCTTTACTCCTTCGAAAGTTATCGTGCTTTCGACAGACAGACTGACGGACGGACGGACGGACATGGCTAGATCGACTTAAACCGTCATGACCATCATTAAGAAAATACATACGTTATGGGGGCTGTCGAAGGGCCTTACGCAACTCCCTGTCCCAAATTTTGGCGAAATCGGACAATAAATGCGCCTTTATGGCCCCAAAACCTTTAATCAAGAGATCCGTCTGTATGGCAGCTATATCTAAATCTGGACCAATCTAAGCCAAATTGAAAAACAATATCGAAGGGCCCAACACAACTCACTGTCCCAAATTTTGGAGACGTCGGACAATTAATGTGCCTTTTATGGCCCCAAAACCTTAAATCGAGAGATCAGTCTCTAAGGCAGCTATATCCAAATCTAAACCGATCTGGTCCAAATTAAAGAAGGATGTCGAAAGCCCTAACACAATTTACTGTTTCAAATTTCGGCGACATTGGACAATAAATTGCGCCTTTTAAGGGCTTAAAATCTTAAATCGAGAGATCGGTCTATATGGCAGCTACATCCTAATGTGGATTGATCTGTGCCGTAATGCAGAAGAATGTCAAGGGACTTAACACAACGCACTATCCCAAATTTCGACGACATCAGATAATAAATGCGCCTTTTATGGCCCCAAAGCCATAAATCGAGAGATCGGTCTATATGGTAGCTATATCGAAATCTATACCGATCTGGGCCAAATTGACAAAGGATGTCGAAGGGCCTTACACGACTCTCTGTCCCCAATTTCAGCAAAATCAGATAATAAATGTGTTTTTTATTAGCCTAAGACCCTAAACTGGCGGATTTAGGGTCTTAGGCCATATAGACCGGTGGCTATATCAAGATATAGTCCGATATAGCGCGTCTTCGAACTTAACCTGACTATGGACAAAAAAATAGTCTGTGCAAAATTTCAGTTCAGTATCTCTATTTTTAAAGACTGTAGCGTGATTTCAACAGACAGACGGACAGACATGGCTAGATCGTCTTAGATTTTTACGCTGAACAAGAATATATATACTTTAACGAATATATACTCAAACGTAATGACAAAATGAATATACGTCTTTCCTACGGTGGTGGGTATAAAAATAAATGACATTTGCGAATCGAACAATTTCAAAAAGATTCCAAATAAATTCCACCTTATTTAGTTCAAGCTTATGGTTACAACCATAATCCCATTTAAATACCTAAGGTCTTTTGAATATAAATAGCAGCGCAAAAAATTTATAGCCAGGTTTTTGGCTCTTTCCCAGAAATCACCTCAAAAAATCCCTAGAGCCCGCACCACAAAATACTTTGTTGTGGTAACAAATGTGGTTGTTATCCTGGCCACACAAATATACCAACATACCCAAGTATGAATGTACATCAAATACGCATCAAGCACAATAAATTGCAATGTCAGCCATTTTGGCCATAATCCAATTTAAATTAAAGTGGCAAATCTCTTTGCTCTAATTGAAGGCTTAATTCCGTCAGAATTGTTCCAGGATTCAACGCCATAAAAGATGAAGACCGGGTAAGCTTTCGGAATACAAATCTCCATTTAATACAATTTTTTCCACTTCAGTGACAAACAATTCTAGGACAAAATGTTGGCTCCCACAACAACAACAACAACAAAATATGCAAAATCAATATTTCAAAAACCAAAACATGAAAAAACAATTTTTGAACGCAAGTGTTCCCAAACACATATTTAGCAGGCAAGATAGAGGACCTCTAATATAACATATATACATGAGTCTCCAAAGACTACAAACTGCCAAGGATGAATATGCGAATTTCTATAGGTTTGCTTTGGGGTGTGTGTGTGTGTGTGTGCGTGTGTTCCTTACAAACACTTGAATTAAATTAACATTTTATCATATCTTTCCGAGAATAGAATGCAAAAAAAGTCAGCGAAACCATCGAGTGTGTTTCTCTTCTTCAATGTGTCTGTTTATTTAACATACCTAAAATGTAATTGAAGTTTTTTCCCAACCCCAGGCTTAGAGCACAAGGCAATCCACATAAACGTGAGTCAGATCCTTGTCGTACAAAAAATCGTATTTGCTCCAATTCCATACGAATCTGTATTGTAAGCCAATAATGTAAACTCATGCCCAGGACCATTTCACTTATCTGCCCCATAAGTGTGAGTATGTGCACACATACACATGTACTAAATGTGAGCCAGTGAGCCAAAAAAATTTACAATAATACAGTCTGGGCTAAAAGTTTTGGAAATTTTTAAATGAGATAGGAAACTATGGCTCTGGAAAGGTAAAAAAGAATTCTAATAAAATGTTGACCGAAACAAGCTTTTGTGGCTGTATGATATGGGGCAAACATTTGAAGCAAATATAGGGGATAGGTTTATATGAAAAGCTCAACTTTATGTTGGCCCTTTGTTTAATACAAAAATCAAAAATTCAGCCAAATCGGTTTAAACTTGAGGAGCACAGGAACTAAAATCAATGAATCGGTTCATATTGAAGTCTAAAGTCTTAATGAAATATGAGCCTTATCAATAAAACAATGTGGTCACGTATGCCAGCGATGTGCCTAACGGTACGTACAAGAGAGAAATGGTCTGACGAAAATGGTCTAGTCGTTAATCCATCTAAACCGACAGACTTTATAAAGATTCCGAAGACTAGGATAGGAAAAAAACCTAATACGAAAACATCAGGTAATACAGTGACAGGAAAGTCAATGCAGCCAATGCTGAACAGGGAGCCGACGATAAGACCATCACCCACACTCAAGAACCTTATTTACTGAAGGACCAATGATTGAGGTCATCCATATAAACCTCCACCAGATCGAGGCAGTTACACATGCTCTGATGTAAAAACAAGTAAAAAGGCGTTAAGTTCGGCCGGGCCGAACTTTGGATACCCACCACCCACGGGTATATATGTAAACCACCTTTCATCAAAATTTGGTGAAAATTTCATACCTTATGTCCCATAGCAGTTATATCAAAATATGTTCCGATTTGGACCAAATACTAATAAGTACAGTAGCTATATCTAAAAACAAGTAAGAAGGCGTTAAGTTCGGCCGGGCCGAACTTTGGATACCCACCACCTCGGGTATATATGTAAACCACCTTTCATCAAAATTAGGTGAAAATTTGATACGTTATACTCATATACCTCATACCGATCTGAACTATATACGACACGGATGTCGAAAAGCCGAACATAAGTCGCTGTGTCAAATTTCAGTGAAATCGGATTATAAATGCGCATTTTATGGGGCCAAGACTTTAAATCGAGATATCGGTCTACATGGCAGCTATATCCAAATCTGAACCGATTTGGGCCAAGTTGCATAAACATGTCGAAGAGCCTAACACAAAGCACTGCCCCAAATTTCGGCGAAATCGGACAAAAAATGCCTCTTTTTATGGGCCCAAAACCATAAATCGAGAGATCGGTCTATATGGCAGCTATATTCAAATCTGGACCGATCTGGGCAAAATTGAAGAAGGACGTCAAAGAGACTAACTAAACTCACTGTCCCAAATTTCAGCGACATCGGACAATAAATGCGTCTTTTATGGTCCCAAAACCTAAAACCTAGATATCGGTCTATATGGCAGCTATATCCAAATCTGGACCGATCTGTGCGATATTGCAGAAGTATGTCAAGGGGCTTAACTTAACTCACTGTTCCAAATTTCGGGGACATCGGGCAATAAATGAGCATTTTATGGGCCCAAAACCATAAATTAAGAAATCGATCTATATGGCAGCTATATCCAAATTTGAACCGATCTGGACGAAATTGAAGAAATATGTCAAAGGGCCTAACACATCTCACTGTCCCAAATTTCAGCAAAATCGGATAATAAATGTGGCTTTTATGGGCCCAAAACCATAAATATATTCAAATCTGAACCGATCTGGGCAAAATTGAAGAAGGACGTCAAAGAGCCCAACTAAACTCACTGTCTCAAATTTCAGCGAGATCGGACAATGAATGCGTCTTTTATGGCCCCAAAACCTAAAACCTAAATATCGGCCTATATGGCAGCTATATCTAAATCTGAACTGATCTGAGCCAAATTGACGAGGGATGTCGAAGGGCCTAACACAACTCACTGTCCCAAATTTCAGCAAAATCGGATAATGAATGTGGCTTTTATGGGCCTAACACCATAAATCGGAGGATCGGTCTATATGGCAGCTATATCCAAATCTGAACCGATCTGGGCCAAATTGACAAAGGATGTCGATGGGTCTAACACAATTCACTGTCTCAAATTTTAGCGAAATCGGATAAAAAATGTGGCTTTTGTGGGCCTTATACCCTAAATCGGAGGGTCGGTCTATATGGCAGCTATATCCAAATCTGGACCGATCTAGGCCAAATTGAAAAAAGATGTCGAAGGGCGAAACACAACTCACTGCCCCAAATCGAATAATAAATGTGGCTTTTATGGCCCTAAGACCCTTAATCGGCGGATCGGTCTATATGGGGGCTATATCAAGATATAGTCCGATATAGCCCATCTTCGAACTTAACCTGCTTATGAACAAAAAAAGAATCTGTGCAAAATTTCAGCTCAATATCTCTTTTTTTAAAGACTGTAGCGTGATTTCAACAGACAGACGGACAGACGGAAGGACATGTCTAGATCGTCTTAGATTTTGTAGGGTCGGAAATGGATATTTCGATGTGTTGCAAACGGAATGACAAAATGAATATACCCCCATCCATCGGTTGCGTGTATAAAAATCAGCAAGTGCAAGATTCATATTGCCTTAGTTCAAGAGCCATGGACGACCCGAAACAAAGCTTCTGGACTGAACCATATCAACTACCAATTATTCTATGCTAACACTGGTACTCGTCATAAAAATTTTAATTATGTCTTTTCCAAGCATTGTTGTCAACGTCGGATGCAGCAGGATGACTGTTCGACACCGTCCCAATGACGGAGCTGCAACGGCTGGTGAGGAAAGCAAAACAGACAGGACAAGAGGTTCTAATAGGGTGCGATGTGAACTAATAAGCGGGGCCAAGCACTGGCAGTGTTCTTGAATACTAACAACACTTACTATTGGTAACACCGCCACCTTTGTTAATAGGATTAGGGAGGAGGTTATAGGTGTGACAATATGTTCGGAAAATCCAATCGATGTGGTTAAGGATTGGAGGTCTCCATGGAGAATTCCTTCTCAGATCATCGCTACATTAGGTTTAGAATAGCACGGCCATCGTCTAATCCGATAGTTTTCGGAAGACTACTCAGAAGAAGACTTGGGCAATATAATTTAGATTGGCCAAGCAGACATTGACTACAATGTCACCAGGATTATGACTGCACTGGTGGGATCTTTCAAAGATTGTTGTCCTATTCGGGAAGGGTAATCACCCCAAAAAAACCCTGGATGGCCGGTTAGATTCGCAATATTAGGAAAGAAGTCCGCATACTTTTTAACAGAGCACGTCTTAAAAATGCGGAAGTATATTGGGAGGTGTATTACACACGGCAAATTGAATACAACTAGATTACCAGAGCAGCAAAACGTGCCTCCTAGAAGCTTTTCTGCGAACAGGTCGAAATCGTTAATGACGCCGCCAAGATGAAAAAGTTGCTGTCAAAAACCCATGTCCTTACTGAAACGTTAGTAGGTGACATGGGAGTGACAACGGAGGACATGTTGAGGGCTTTGATGAAATCACATTTTCCACAGGATGCGACGGAACTTGCGAAGATACCGGAATCTTGGGATAATGATGTTGATCGAAGGCTTATCATTACAGAATTTATGGCAAAGGAATCCTTGAGGAGCTTCAAATCATTTAAACCACCCGGCCCAGATGGAATATTTCCATCGTTACTACAAAAGGAGACCGACTATCTGACCAAAAAATTTTCACAGCGTGCTTTGGACTTGCACGTACTCCGAAAGCCTGGCCGGAGGCAAGGGTGGCACCTATACCCAAGATGGGCAATGCGACACCAAAGGCCTACAGACTTATAAGCCTTACATCCTTTCTACTCAAAAACTTGGAACGTATTGTGGACACCATGATAAAGAGTGTGACATCCAGTGAACTGCTCAAATACAAACAGCATGCCTATGTCAAGGAAAGGTCGGTGGAGACTGCCCTGCACGAGGTTGTGCATAAAATAGAAGAATCTTTCGATGCCAAAACGTACGCACTGGCGGTATGCATTGACATCGAGGTATCGGTTGGATCCGGTCCTTAGAGACTGGATAAACCATATGCTAAGGAACAGATGGATAAACTTTGTGTCCCATGATATAAATATAAGGGAGAAAGTGGCACAGGGCACGCCACAGGTGACATTTTATTGCCACTCCTATGGGTGACCACTATAAATGACCTATTACGGATACTGACTTAGGAGGGATTTGAACCCGTCCGTTACGCAGACGATGTTATAATACTTCTTAAGGGTAAGGGTCCGAACCAGCTATATAGAAGGGCCAAAAGAGTCTTGCAGATGGGACATGATTTAATGCACCACGTTTCCTCAATAGAACGATTTCGATATCTGACAAGGTCAAATACTTTGGTGTGATCTTGGACAGGAAACTGAATTGGAAGTGTCACATTCAGGAGAGTACTGGGAAGGCTCAGAGATGTTGGGGTCTGAATTCGAGCATAATCCATTGGATCTACATGAGCGTGACTAGATCGATACTAACTTACCCCTAAGTAATAAATTGGCTCTAAAGGAGCATGACTAGATTGATACTTACATACGCTTCAGTAGTTTGTTGGACTGCGATGGAGAACATGTACAACGTTGGGATAATACAACAGGTTCAGAGAACATGTTGCGGAGTGATGAGGCCACGTCCACTAGGGCATTGGAGACTATTCTAGATATTCGACTCATAGGCATACAAATTAAGTGTGAGACAGCCATAGCGGCTTTATGACTTAAGGCGATGGGAGAATGGATTGAGGATGGGATTCGTTCCCGATCGAATACCTGAGACGATACTTTAGGTCGAGTGTGAGGCACTGCTGCCATCGACACAGCCTTGGATTGACGGAACCCTAGTATTGCCATCTGGAAGATTATGTTAGACGGATGGATCAAGCTAGGGGACAGAGAGGTCCTAGGGGTCTACATTGAGAACCCAGGGACTGAGATCTGTTTAAGTCTGCCTGATAATAATAAGGTCCTGAAGACGGAGATCCGAGCTATCACGGAATGCGTGAAGTGGTGTGGTGCTAACGCGAGGACGTTGAGTGTGAACATCTTTACGGACAGTAAACTGCCCATAAGGGCAATATCAACCAGGACAGTAAGGTCACAAACAGTCTTGTAGTGTAAGAAGGAGATTAGCTTCTTCTCTGAGGATGGCACGTTCCGCATCGTTTGGGTGCCGGGCCATAGCGGAGTAAGGCGGATGGAAAATGCTGACGATTGGGAGTGGCAGTGAAGACCAGAGGACTACTATTAATAAACTTGTTTAACCCGAAGCCTTTCGGGGCGATGTAGTCCGAGTTAAGAGCGTGGGCTGCGAACGCATGTAACACTATGGAAGAGCGAAATGATCGGCAAGACGACAAAAATCCTATGGGGAGATCTGGATTAGTAGAAGACGAGGCTATTACTGAAAGGAAGCAAGCAGGAGGTCAGTAAAGCTTTCGGTATCATAACAGGACACATAGGACTACGAGCTCACTTATGCATATGTGTTTCGGCAAGTGATAGCATGTGTAGGGCATGTGGAGCAGATGATGAGATTTTGGAGCATTGGCCGGCGTTCGCGGCTAACAGACACCGACACTTAAGTGACGACACAATAGCAGACATAAACCAACTAAGAGGCGTGATGTGGATAACAGTTATGGATTTTGTAAGCAGTACGGAATTCCTGACTTAAATTTTCTTCTTTGAGGATACTGTTTAATGTTTAGAGCGTACAACAATCCGATAACTGCCTTAGTTGTATATCGTAGTGGCATGGGGCGGATTATTATCCACACCCTCTTTGCAAACTAACCTAACCTAAGCTTGTTCTCCTGTCGTGGTATAGTGAAGGGTAGTGGTATGCTAATTTTGTCATTCCATTTGCAGCATATCAGAATATCCATTTCAAACCTTACAAGGTTTATGGATAATTGTTCTACCATAGGGCGCGCTGATAACTGGTTGTTGTATGTCCTAGTGACAAGGGGCAGATTAATGTCCCCACCCTCTTTTCAAACTAACCTATCCTAGCCTTGTCCTCTGTCCTTGTATACTGAAGAATAGTGGTGTATTCTTTTTGTCATTCCGTTTGTTACATATCAGAATATCCATTTCCAACCCTACACGGTTTATGGATTATTGTTCTACCATAGGGGGCGCGCTGAGCTAACTGTCGAGATGAATGAGAGCCAAGGCGCTTGACATAAAACTTAGAAAAACAGAGCTGGTGTTCTTGACAAGAATAAGGAGATATGGGAAGTTCAGGGGACCGGTGCTTAATGGAGTGGAGCTGCCGCTCTCTCGGGAGGCTAAATAACTGGGCGTTATTCTTCACCAGTAATTGAACTTGAGAAGAAACTTTGGCGAGAGAGTTTAACTGAAGCTTTTATGTCGCAACTCGGTGTGCACAAACTGGGGGTTAAGCTAAGTACGGTTCACTTATTGACATTGCTATGGTTCGGCAGGACTTATGGGTGCCTGCTATGGCTCTGGGCTCTCAAGAAGGTATGTCTTCGCGGTATGATGGAGAAGGTACAGGACATTGCGGCGGTTATGATATCGGGGCAAGGAGGAGTGCTCCATGAGCAACGCTGAATGCGATACTTGATCTGAAACCTTTGCATTTGTACGTGGAGTACGCAACGTTGAAGTCTGTCCTTATATAGAGGGAGTCAGGGATATGGCTCTCTATGAATGTTCTGCGAAAGGCCGTTGGCGTGGGACAGCTACATGACACTGGCGACGCGATGGACTATGTAACGGGCTGATCTTTGTTCGATAACGAATATGAGGTTTACTTCTAGATTATAGTGCTTTGGGATCGGGCGTTCCGTCCTTCTAGGATCCCTCTGTTTTTATAGATGGGTTGGGGTACCGGGGCAAGAGTTTTTGTAGAATTCCTAGGAATTAGAAGGTAAAATAGACTTCCAGATGGTTTTAGTGTCTTTCGGGCACAGGATTTTGCGATCCTTAGGACCTTGGATGTGATCCTGATTCAGAGGCAGCGGCCCTATCAGACTGCACTTATATGGAAAGTAAGGCGGCACTATGGGACCAAACTCAGACATGGCTTAAAATTCCTTGGAACGTATAGGACTATTAAAAGCGGCTTTGTTGTCAACAATGAGATAGTAAGTGTTAATTTGTCCTTGTCGGATTTTTTCCAGGATATGAGTGTGAATATTTTGTCTAGGGTGGATTTACCAAGTAAAGATGCCTTGATAGGGCCCAATTATCTCATTGACTGTAGGTTTTAATATTTCACACACTACGCTGGAGAGTATCTTCTATGCAATGGGGAGGAGACTCGTTCCTCTGTAGTTGGTACATTCCGTCTTATCTCCTTTCTTGTGTTCAGGACATAGTATACTGAGGTTCCAATTGTCGGGTATGCCTTTCTCTAGCCATTTTGAGCAGACAAACTGATGCATACGCCTTATCAGCATGTCGCCTCCGGCCAGCGGGCAACCCGTCGGCTCCTGCTGCCTTATTGTTCCTCAGTCTGGTAACTTGGTAGCTACTTGGACCTCATTCAGACTAGGTAAAGTTAGGTTAGTTTGAAAAGAGGGTACAGATATTAATCCGCCCCATGCCACTGTGGATATATATACACGAAATATTTCTTTTTTATCAACAAACTTCATTCATGTGGCTTTTACGAATTATGCAGGGACTTAAATCGCCTGCTTTGCCCAACTTTTCACCTGCTGAGGTTTTTTATAAAACACTTTCCCAAAGCATGTCGATTGTTCCAATTTTGCCTTAGCAATTGCTTACGCAGAAAATAACAATTAACACATTCAAAAGCGAACATTTAACTCTATTTTTGTAAATATTTTCCCTTAAAGTTAACCATTTAGGTAGTATTGGACAAACACGTTTGTAATTAATTTTCATGCACTCGACAGAGTGTGTTAAACTTTGTTTGTTAGCGTAGAAAATAAATCGCGCCGCCTTAAGGCGTCGGTGAAAACTTTCAAAGAAGTTGAGAGAAATTCAGAAAATGATTTTCGTGTGTATGGAAACTTTAGTATCCAACTGTGAGGAAACAGTAAACACAAGAGTGAGCTTGCATCAGCAACGTTTGTGTGAGTGTGTGTGTGTGAATTGCTAGTGAATGTGTGTTTGTCAAAAAACTTACACATGTTCATTTTTGGTCTTTTGCAGCTGCCGAACGCATGAATTTGGTCTTTCGCTTTATTTTTGGTTTAACACAAGTGTGGGCATAGATGAGGTGTGGGCCGAGGTCTATGAGGTTTTGCGTTTAGTGTGAGGTTGTGTGTGGTACATGCGTGTATTGGCCCCATGCCAGGACAAACAATTTACCTTTTTGTTGGCGGGAAGGGGGCAGCCTGAGGGTTTGTTTTGTAGACCTGCTCTGCAAATGGTAGACTATAACACATAACATAGATGGTTTTCAAAGATCTCTGCTGTGGCATAAAGGAGTGTTTGGTTTCATATCTCTGTGCCGTTGTTGTTTCCTCTCGCTTTTGCTATTGCCTTGTAAGAAATTGTGTAATAATGACCCATATTTATATTGGTACGTTCCTATCTTTTGCCCATATGGAGAACATAGATGTCTTCTTGTATGGCCCATCGTGTTGCATCGTTATGTTCGGCTTAAATATTTACATTAACGTATTATTTAGGCCTCTTTGGAAATGTGTGGTGTGTGAGTGAGTGAGTGAGTCACTCTGCATACGAGTATGTGTGTGCGTCGAATGGGTATGGCGTATTTGTTTGGATTGGATTTTTTTTTATTGTTTTGCCCCTTATGCCACATTGTGAATGAGTTTGTTTTTTCACTTAAGAGGTTTTGCGGTTTATGAAAATTATTATTTCTATTTGAGTGGCATATAGGGTGGAGAAATTGAAAATAATTTTTCATAAACCATACACCTACACATGATTTGAGAAAAATATGACTTTTAACATAACAACAATGGAATTTGTTTTCAAATGCAGGTGAAATCATTGAAAGCTTTGTTTTGATATGTTGACTTTATATTATTGTCTTGTTAAAACAAAAGGTAATAGTATCGGAGGATTTTGACCTCAATGATATTAGGTTTGAAAAATTTGGGCTTACAAAGAAAATGAAGTTAAAGATTTAGATTGAAAAAATGAGAGAAGGCAAAGGAATAAAGAAATTCGCTTTAAAACTTCAAACAGATACGCCTAATCGTTGTAGGACGTTGGGGATTGGGTCAATTAGGTCTATGTTGGCATTGTTCAATTTGGTCTTTAACCTAATATGCTGCAGAAACCCATCGCATGTTTAGACTTCTGCGGGCCCCAGAAGCTTAAATATTTGCCTGATTTGGCAGAAGTATGCTATGTGGAGTACAATATGTCATTCTACTAAGAGGAAATGTTTTGGCAAAATTCATTATGATGGTGGGTTCCTAAAATTCGGCTCGACTGAAATTAGCTTTTTATACCCTTCACCATTGGATGGTTGATCGTCATGTCATTTTAAGTCGATCATGCCATGTCCGTCCGTCCGTCCGCCTGTCTGTCGAAAGCACTTTAATTTTCGAAGAAGTAAAGCTAACCGCTTGAAATTTTGCACAAATACTTTTTATAACTGTGGGGGTCGGTTGATATTGTAAATGGGCCAAATCGGTCCATGTTTTGATAAAGCTGCCATATAAACCGATCTTGGGTCTTGACTTCTTGAGTCTCTAGAGGGCGCAATTCTCATCCGATTTGACTGAAATTTTGCACGTGATGTTTTGGTACCAATTGGAAGAACTGCGTTAAGTATGGTTTAAATCGCTCCATATTTTGATATAGCTGCCATATAAACCGATCTTGGGTCTTGACTTCTTGAGCCTCTAGAGGGCGCAATTCTCATCCGATTTAGCTGAAATTTTGCACGTGAAGTTTTGGTACCACTTGCAAGAACTGCGTTAAGTATGGTTGAAATCGGTCTATATTTTGATATAGCTGCCATATAAACCGATCTTGGGTCTTGACTTCCGCGAGCCGCTAGAGGGCGCAATTCTTGTCCGATTGGAATGAAATTTTGCACGACGTGTTTTGTTATAATATCCAATAACTGTGCCAAGTATGATTAAAATCGGTCAATAACCTGATATAGCTGCCATATAAACCGATCTTGGGTCTTGACTTCTTGAACCCCTAGAGGGCGCAGTTCTCGTCCGATTTAGCTGAAATTTTGCACGTGAATTTTTGGTACCAGTTGCAAAAATTGTGCTAAGCATGGTTCAAATCGGTCTATATTTTGATATAGCTGCCATATAAACCGATCTTGGGTCTTGACTTCCGCGAGCCGCTAGAGGGCGCAATTCTTGTCCGATTGGAATGAAATTTTGCACGACGTGTTTTGTTATAATATCCAATAACTGTGCCAAGTATGATTAAAATCGGTGAATAACCTGATATAGCTGCCATATAAACCGATCTTGGGTCTTGACTTCTTGTGCCTCTAGAGGGCGCAATTCTTATCCGATTTCGCTGAAATTTTGCACGTGGTGTTTTGTAATGACTTCCAGTAACTGTGCTAGGTATTGCGAAAATCGGTAGATAACCTGATATAGCTGTCAAATAAATCGATCTGGGATCTTGACTTCTTGAGCCTCTAGAGGGCACAGTTGTCACCCGATTTGGCAGACATTTTGTACAACTGCTTCTCTCATGACCTTCAACATACGTGTCTAATATGGTCTGAATCGATCAATAGCTTGATTCAGCTCCCATATAAACCGATCTCCCGATTTTGCTTCTTGAACCCCTACAAGGCGCAATTCTTAACCGAATAAACTGAAACATTAAACAATGACTTCTAAAATGCTCAGCATTCATTTATTGCCCGAATCGGACTATAGCTTTATATAGCTCTAATAGGATAAGAGTTCTTATTCATTATTCTTTGTTTGCTAAAAAGAGATACCGCGCATAGAACTCGACAAACGCGATCCATGGTGGAGGGTATATGAGATTCGGCCCGGCTGAACTTAGCATGCTCTTACTTGTTCTTATTGCAACTCAATTGCAAGTCCATCAAGTCCAGATAGAGCTTTACAACGTGGGTATACCGACAGCTGGTAGTTATGCTCCAGGTATAAGCCTAGCATTAATCACCAATTGTCTGGCTATAATCGCCTGGCATGGCATTCTCTCCTTGGAATAGTGACTAGAAAAGCATGGATTTGGCAGAGTATATTGATGATCACATGATTTTCACGGTGAATGGGGATGCCTTCAACAGAGTTATGGGTGATTGTAGCAGTTCTCCAAACATCCCCATTGCACCAACCGCCCCGGTAAATGACATTCCCCAAACCTTTAAACGCCAAGTGTTTATCAATCAGAAGACAGTCGATTGGAACGGCTTCAGATAATACACCAAACGCAGCATTGGTGTACAACCGTCTCCCTAAGATAACCGCCCCGGTAAATGACATTCCCCAAACCTTTAAACGCCAAGTGTTTATCATTCAGAAGACTGCCAATTGGAACGGCTTCAGAGAATACAATAAACGCAGCATTGGTGTACAGCAGTCTCCCTAAGATGTGAATGATGCTGAAGAGAAATTGCTAGACATCATAACCCCAGCAGCAGGTCGAATACCCCAGTTATGGTCCAATTTCCCAACGCAGGCAGCGAAACTCTCGAACGAATGTGATCGAATTCGTTAATCAGATCCAGCTGACGGCAGAATCAGGGAACTGAATTTTAAAATCAATAGGGTGGTCAATTAATATAAGCAAAATTTACGGATGGAGCTCTTGAAAAATGTTTGGCCTCCTAATAGTGGCTGATCCGAAGAGATAGGTGTGGGATAGAAGTAACAAGTTAAACCGTGCTAAGTTCGGCAAGGCCGAATCTTGGGAACCCACCACCATGGATTCTGCTAAAATATGGGAGCTTTATCTGATAAAAGACCTATTTGGACCGTACTTGGCACCGTTGTTGAAATTCATAACAGAACACCATATGCAAAATTTCAGCCAAATCGGACAAAAATTGCGGCCTGTAAGGGCGAAAGAATCAAATCAGGAGATCGGTTTACATGAGAGCTATGTCAGGTTATAGACCGATTTGAACCGTACAAGACACAGTTGTTGAAAACCATAACAGAACAACACATGCAAAATTTAAGCCAAATCGGTTGAACATTTAGGCTTCCGGGGGCTTAAGAATTCAAGTCGGGTGATCGGTTTATATGGGAGATATATCAGATTATAAACTGGTTAGAACGGTATTTGGCTCAGTTATTGGAAATCATAAACGAACACTATTTGCAAAATTTCAGCCAAATCGGATGAAAATTTAGGCTTCCAGGGTCTTAAGAAGTCAAGTCGGGTGATCGGTTTACATTGGAGCTAAATATATCTGATTTTTGACCAATTTGAACGGTATTTAACGTAGTTGATGGAAGTCATAATAGAACACTATGTGCAAAATTTGAGCCAAATCGGATTAAAATTGAGCCTTCAAGGTGCTCATGAAGTCAAATCGGGAGATCGGTTTATTTCGGAGCTATATCGAAGTTTGAACCGATATGGACCATTTTCAATCCTCAATGACCTCCATTATCACAAAGTATCTGTGCACAACAAGCCGATTAATGGCTTAGGTGTATGTCTATAGTGGCATGGGGCGGATTAATATCTGCACCCTCTTTTCACCCTAACCTAACCCAAGTATCTGTGCAAAACATAAGGCACCTAACTTTACGAGTTCGACGGCTACCGTGATTTCGACAGACGGATGAACGGACGGACATGGCTAGATCGACTCAGGTTGTCGAGACGATCAAGAATATGTATACATTATGGAGTCCTAGATCAATATTTCGAGATGTTACGAATGGAATGACTAGATTAGTAAACCCCCATCCTTTGGTGGTGGGTATAAAAAATCTGCTATATGAAAATGGGTAAAGATAAATATTTGGTGTGGTTCGAGCTGTGAGTTAAAGATATGATGAGCAATATTTCAAGACCCTACGTGGTCCGGGCGTTCGAAAAATTGCTGCGGCAACTAAATCATCTTTTGATTTCAAATTTTTCTTTTGCTGGATAGTGCTCAAGAAGCTGTGCACTTGGGGTTCACAATATCTCTTATGGTTCGAACCTTAATTTTTTTTTTATTTTGGAATTTTGGCCGTGTCCACATCGGATAATTCAGTTAAAAGTTGTACAGCTTGGAAATTAACCGGTGTAGGTTAGGTTAAAACCAGTAAGGAAGTGCAAGAGTCGGGCGATGCCGACTGTATGATACCCTGCACCTACCCTTTAAGTATAATGTTGGAGCTATATCGAATTCTGAACCAATTTTGATGGACCTCGGCGGATCTTTTCAGATGGGTTTTTAACAATCCGTATACAATTTCTAGCAAATATGTGCAAACTGTAATAACTACGGTTGACAATTCACAAGATTATTGGAGATTACCCAAAATATGACGATATGTTCGAGCTATATCTAATTCTGAACCGATTTCGAATAAATTTCTCAGATATTATGGTGGTCATCGAGAAAAGTGTTGTGCAAAATTTTAGCAAGACTGGCCAAAAAATGGGCTTGCTGTGGCTCTTGGAGTAAATATGACACCTATATCTAAACCTGGGCCGATCTCTATGAAATTCACCAATAATGTCGAGAGTCATAAGCAAATACTTCCTGCCAAATTTCCTGAGAACTTGTTAACAAATGAGTACTTTATTGCAATATTTCTCAAAATATTGCAATTAACATGGACAGACGAACAGACAGACGGACAGACAGACGGACGGACAGACAGACGGATATACAGACGAACAGATAGACGGACAGACAGACGGACAGACAGACGGACAGACAGACGGACAGACAGACGGACAGACAGACAGACGGACAGACAGACAGACGGACAGACAGACGGAAGGACAGACAGACGGACGGACAGACAGACTGGAAGACAGACAGACAGACAGGCAGACAGACAGACAGACAGACAGACAGACAGACGGACAGACAGACGGACAGACGGACAAAAAGACGGACAGGCAGACGGACAGACAGACGGAAAGGCAGACAGACAGACGGACACAGCTAAATCGAATCTGAAAGTGATTCTGAGTCGATCGGTATACTTATCAATGGGTCTGTCTCTCATTCTTCTAGGTATTACAAACAAATGCCCTAGCTTATAATACCCTGTACCACAGTAGTGAAGTAGGGAATACAGAAGGTGCGGATATTAATCCGACCCATGTCACCAGGGACATACACCTAAGCTAGTAATCGGCTTGTTGTGCGCTCTATCTACAAAAAAGTAACCTCGAAAACGAAAATAGTATTTGCTTCTTACAAAATCCTTAATTGTTTTCCATACTACGCCCCTAAGTTGTTTCATATCTGGTAATGTGTTCTCACCTAAATACCGGAGCCTTTTAGCCGCGAAAACCGTCTAAACTTCCCCACATGCCCAACCCATACCATGCACCGGTTTTGAATAAGTAAGGTCGTAGTCCTCTATGTCCTGTTATGATACCAAAAGCTATACTGACCTCCTTCTTACTTCCTTTCTGTATATGTCCCGGATCACCCCATAGGATTTTCGCTATTCAGTGTTACATGCGTTCGTAGCCCACTGCCTCGACACGAAAAGCTTCGGGGTAACCAAGTTAATTGACGGCAGTCCTCTGCCCTTCACTGCCAAATCGTCCGCCCTTTCATTCCCCCTTACTCAATTATAGCCCGGCACCGAAACCATGTACAATAGATAGTGCCATCCTCAGAGAGGGCGTTAATCTCTTACTTACACTGCAAGACTATTCGTGATCTCACCGTCCTCGTTGTTATTGCCCTTATGGCCATTTTACTATCCGTAAAGGTGTTCACACTAGACATTCTCGCGTAAGCACCACACCACCTCACGCATTTCGTCATCGCACGGGTCTCCGCCTGCAAGACCGCATTATGATCAGGCAGATCTCGGTCACTGGGTTCTCAATGTAGACCTCCAGGTCCACACTGTCCTCTAGCTTTGATCCATCTATATAACATGATCTTCCAGAGGACAATACTAGGATTCCGTCAGTCCAAGACTGTGCCGAAGGCAGCAATGCGGCTCACTCGACCCCAAATGCCGTCTCAGGTATCCGATCGGAAACCTCTTCCCTTCCTTCCAGGTTTCCTATCGTCGCCTCGATTATAACGGTATGAGCTGCTGCCATCCTCAATCCATTCTCCCATCGACTTAAATCTCATAGCCGCAGTGGCTGCCTCACATTTAATGTGTATGTCAATGGGTCGGATATCTAGTAAGGTCTCCAGAGCCTTGGTGGACGTGGTCCTCATTTTTGCAAATTTTTCCCGTGACATTCCACTAAGGAACAGGGGCTAACTTCTAGCTCAATGATAAGGGCCTCCTTTTTATAGCCGAGTCCGAACGGCGTGGCGCAGTGCGACACCTCTTTGGAGAGAAGTTTTACATGGTATAGTACCTCACAAATGTTGCCAGCATTAGGAGGGGAAAACCACCGCTGAAATTTTTTTTCTGATGGTCTCGCCAGGATTCGAACCCAGGCGTTCAGCGTCATAGGCAGACATGCTAACCTCTGCGTTACGGTGGCCTCCCACTCGTACTAAGTCTTCTGGATAAACTGAAGAGCGAGACGCCTTTTAGTACACTACAGCAGTAATGGTGTAGTGCTCTGTCTTTTTCTTGAGTATAGGTTACGACTCTCTGTAGACTAGTCGCTGTTCGGCTGTGTAGCCCAAGGAAGTTACTACACTGGCCAAAGTGTCAGCAGCTGAGAACATATTGCAGCCTGAAACCGTCATCGCGGCTGGTAAGCTTGCCAAATCTGCTCTAAGGCTTCAGACCTGCCGCTCTACAATTGAAGAGACTCATCTATCTATCTGTTCTTATGCTCAATGGCTGGAAAACATACACTTGTGGAAAATCGTATTGCAATTCTTCAAAGGTTAACAACAAATCCCACTGTAAATTCATGCTGAGTTAACCCATTTATTTTTCAACCAACCATCGCTTGCAATATACCATTATTCTGGCATGCCTCAAGGCAATCTTGTTATTGGTAAATACAGTTACAGATGCAAAACACTCTGTTCTCGTCAATATCGCTATCATAACACAATTTCGTTTTTACTCACTTCTTCAGCCGCACGATTCTGCACTATTTGTTAATACAACGTGTGGGCTCATGGATGCTCTTTTAAATTTACACATTTCATGTAGGATGTGCATATACTCCCATATACATATGTACGTACAATTCATCACATATGAGTACAAAAGCGCACGTTTTTTTATTTTGAGACATAAAACCCAAGAAAAATCTTTTGCTGCGCTTTCTCAAGGCAAACAATCGTTTACAATTTCTTCGTTTGCATTTCAAAAGAAAATATGAAATGAAAGGTAGAAGTAAAGATTTTGGTTCGGCAAAGGCGAAAGTTTTCTTTGCGGTATATGAAAATTCAAAACTACTAAGTGAAGAAAGGCCCAATCATATCGTTGACTTTAGCCTTTAACCTTGCTCAAAGTGTGTTCTTTAATATCATGAATGAGAAGGGAATGACCCTTATGCCTCTGTGGTGGGCACATACTGTCCTCTCTCCTTTTTTTAGGTATGGAACATAAGATAAGAATCCAATCATCGGGAATGCACTCTCCTAGCCAGATTATGTAGACGAAATGATGTATGTATATTATCAGAGCTCTTAAATAGTTTAGCTGATAAACCATCAGTTCCTGCTGCCTTGTTGTTTTTCAGCCAAACCGACCTTATTCTGATATATTCTGATATTAAGAAGAGAATCCAATCATCGGGAATGCACTCTCCTAGCCAGATTATGTAGACGAAATAATGTATGTATATTTTCAGAGTTCTTAAATAGTTTAGCTGATAAACCATCAGTTCCTGCTGCCTTGTTGTTTTTCAGCCAAGCCAACCTTATTCTGATATTTCGGATTGGTGCAGTAGTATATTCGTTCTCTCGAGAAAATGCTGATCAGTGTCCGTGATTGAGATTAAGAAGGCACCAAGACTGGCCTGAACATTGTCAATTGAAAGTCACTTATAGTATCCAAAGTCAATAAGATTACCCTACCCATTGTTATTGCAACATTTTTACTCTCTCTCTATCTGTTACAAACAAATGCCCCAATTTATAACAACACGCACCACAGTAGTGGTGTAAGTTATATAAAACAAGTAAAAGCGTGCTAAGTTCGGCCGGGACGAATCTTATATACCCCCTACCATGGACCGCATTTGTTGAGTTCTTTTCCCGGCATCTCTTCTTAGGCAAAACAAGTAAAAAGGCGTTAAGTTCGGGATGGCCGAACTTTGGATACCCACCACCTCGGGTATATATGTAAACCACCTTTCGTCAAAATCCGGTGAAAATGCATACCTTATGCCCCATAGCAGCTATATCGTACAAATACTAATAAGTGCAATTGATTGTTCAATTGTGTATATCAAAATATTGGTCTTTCAAGTAGCTATATTTAAAAATAAACCGATTTGAGCCATGTACTACACGGATGTCGAAATGCTTAGCATAAGTCACTGTGTAAAATTTCAGTGAAATCGTATTATAAATGCGACTTTTATGGGATCAAGCTATAAATCGAGATATCGGTCTATATGGCGGATCTGGGTCAAATTTGAAAAGGATCTCGAAGGGCCTAACCCAACTCACCGTCCCAAATTTCGGCGTCATCGGACAATAAACGCGCCTTTTATGACCCCAAAACCTTAGATCGAGAGATCGGGCTATATGGCAGCTATATCCAAATCTGAACCGATCTGTGCCATATTGCACAAGTATGTCGAGGGGCTTAATTTAAACCACTGTCCCCAATTTAGGCCACATCGGACAATAAATGCGCCTTTTATGGGCCTAAAACCTTTTAATCGAGAGATCGGTCTATATGGCAGCTATATCCAAATCTGGACTGATCTGAGCCAGATTGACAAAGGACGTCGAAAGGCCTTACACTACTCACTATCCCAAATTTCAGCAAAATCGGGTAATAAATGTGGCTTTAATGGGCCCAAAACCCTAAATCAGGGGATCGGTCTATATGGTAGCTAAATCGAAATCTGGACCGATCTGGGCCAAATTCACGAAGGATGTCGAAGGGCTTATCACAACTCACAGTCCCAAATTTCAGTAAAATCGGATAATAAATGTGGATTTAATGGGCCTAGGACCCTAAATCGTAGGATCGGTCTATATGACAGCTATATCCAAATCTGTACCGATCTGAGCCAGATTGAAGAAGTATGTCGAAAAGCTTATCACAACTCACTGTCCCAAATTTCAGCAAAATCGGATAAAATATGTGGCTTTTATGGGCCTAAGTCCCTAAATCGGAGGATAGCTCTATATGACAGCTATATCCAAATCTGAACCGATCTGAGCCAAATCGACGAAGGATGTCGAGGGGCCTAACACAGCTCACTGTCCCAAATTTCAGCAAAATCGGATAATAAATGTGGCTTTTATGGGCCTAAGACCCTAAATCGGAGGATCGGTCTATATGGCAGCTATATCCAAATAAGGACCGATCTGGGCCAAATTGACAAAGGATGTCGAAGGGCCTAACATAACTCACTGTCCCGAATTTCAGTAAAATCGGATAATAAATGTGGTTTTTATGGGCCTAAGACCCTAAATCGGCGGATCGGTCTATATGGGGGCTATATCAAGATATAGTCCGATATAGCCCATCTTCGAACTTAACCTGCTTATGGACAAAAAAATAAGCTGTGCAAAGTTTCAGCTCAATATCTCTATTTTTGAAGACTGTAGCGTGATTTCAACAGACAGACGGACAGACGGACGGACATGTCTAGATCGTCTTAGATTTTCATGCTGATCAAGAATATATATACATTATAGGGTCGGAAATGGATATTTCGATGTGTTGCAAACGGAATGACAAAATGAATATACCCCCATCCTTCGGTGGTGGGTATAAAAAGGATAAAAGAAAAGATTTGCTCTGCTATTAGAGCGATATCACGATATGGTCCGGTACGGACCACAATTCAATTAGGGTTGCCCAAAAAGTAATTGCGGATTTTGCATATAGTCGGCGTTGCCAAATTTTTTCAACGGCTTGTGACTCTGTAATTGCACTCTTTCTCCTGTCAGTTATCAGCTGTTATTTTTAGCTTGCTTTAGAAAAAAAGTGTAAAAAAAGTATATTTGATTAAAGTTCATTCTAAGTTTTATTAAAAATACATTTACTTTCTTTTAAAAAATCCGCAATTACTTTTTGGGCAACCCAATATATTTTGGAGACCTGTGTAAAACGTCAGCTCAAGAAGTAAAATAGAAAGATCGATTTATATGGGAGCTGTATCAGGCTATAGACCGATTCAGACGATAATAAACACATATGTTGATGGTCATGAGAGGAACCGTCGTACATTTTCAATTTCAGGCACATCGGATAATTATTGCGACCTCTAGAAGCTCAAGAAGTCAAGATCCCAGATGGGTTAATATGGCAGCTATAGCAGATTATGAACCGATTTGAACCTTTTTCAGCACAGTTGTTGAAAGTCATTATAAAATACTTCATGAAAAATTTCAGCCAAATCGAATAAGAACTGCGACCTCTAGAAGCTCAAGAAGTCAAGTCCTCAGATCGGTTTATATGACAGCTATATCAGGTTATGTACCGATTTGAACCATACTTAGCACAGTTCCTGGAAGTCATAGCGAAACATGTCGTGCAAAAAATCATTCCAATCGTATAAGAATTGCGCCCTCTAGAGGCTCAAGAAGTCAAGACCCAAGATCGGTTCATATGGCAGCTATATCAAAACGTGGACCAATATGGGCCATTTAATTCAGAATTGCGCCTTGTAGGGACTCAAAAAGCTAAATTGGGAGATCGGCTTATATGGAGCTGTATCAAGCTTTAGATTGATTCAGACCATATTGAACACGAATGTTTAAGGTCATGAGAGAAGCGGTTGTACAAAATTTCTTCCAAATCGGGTAATAATTGCGCCCTCTAGAGGCTCAAGAAGTCAAGATCCCAGATCGGTTTATATGGCAGCTATATCAGGTTATCTACTGATTTTCGACATGCTTAGCAGAGTTATTGGAAGTCATAACAAAACACCTTATGCAAAATTTCAGCCAAATCGGATTATAATTGCGCCCTCTAGCGGCTCAAGAAGTCAAGATCCAAGACCGGTTTATATGGCAGCTATACTGGATTATGAACCGATTTGAATTATACTTAGCACAGTTGTTGGAAGTGCAAAACTACAGTCAAATCGGATAACAATTGCGCCCTCTAACAGTGAAGAAGTCAAGATCCCGGATCGGTTTATATGGCAGTTATATCAGGTTATGAACCGATTTGCGCCGTACTTAGCACAGTTATTGGAAGTGATATCAAAACTCCACGAGCAAAATTTCAGTCAAATCGTACGAGAATTGCACCCTCTAGAGGCTGAAGAAGTCAAGACCGAAGATCGATTTATATGGCAGCTACATCAAAACATGGACCGATTTGAACCATACCTAGCACAGTTGTTGGAAGTGGTACCAGAACACCACCTGCAGGATTTCAGTCAAATCGGATAAGAATTGCGCCCTCGGTTTTTATGGCAGCTATATCAAATTATGGACCGATTTGGACCATTTACAATCCCAACCGACCTACACTAACAGAAAGTATTTGTGCAAAATTTCAAGCGACTAGCTTTACTTCTTCAAAAGTTAGCGTGCTTTCGATATACAGACGGACGGACGGATGGACAGACGGACGGATGGACCGACGGCCATGGCTATAACGACTCAAAATGACATGACGATCAAGAATATATCTACTTTATGGGGTCTGAAACGCATTTTTCGAGGCGTTACAAACTGAATGACGAAATAAGTATACCCCCATCCTATGGCGGAGGGTATAAAAATGATTCAATACAAACAAACATAAACTCCAATATTCCATTTATAATCCTTTTTGGTAGGATGGCATCATTCAGCCTTTCTTAAACCATGAACGTATAGATATTCAAAGTGATTGACATGCACCACACTCAAAACTGAAAGGGTGGCATATATAAATTACATTAAAATATTAAAGCTTTCCTTTTGATAAACGAACGAGCAAAGCAAAGGGTTATGTTTTTCTTTTACGTGGTTTCTTATTTTCTGGTTCTTCATCTTCTTAGCTTTACATATTAAGTCAACATTTTTCTTTTTTTTTGCGGGAATACATCTAGGTTGGGTGCTGTTGAAAAGTAAATTTCCAAATGGAATTTCAACACTTCCCCTTGAGTTGAGGTTTGGTATGCGTGTCACATTTCTCAGCGTCTGCCAAATAAAAAAGGGTAAGTATTGATGTCAATGTCGATGAAGAAAGTAATAAATGAATTTGGCTTCTGCGATGTGTGGGAAAAACATTTTTATGGGGGATGTCCTTAAGAAAAGGTAATAAATGAATATGTCTACCAAAGTTGCTAGCCACTTTTTTTGTGCATATTGGGAAATGATTTTTATTTTAAATTTCTACCTCAAGGCAAGAATTCGGGTTTTTGTTATTCTAATGGCAATCAAATTAATCAATCAAGTTTTTTTTTTTTTTTTGTATAATTTGTTGAAATGGGACTTGAAGATGTCTTTTTTTGGGGTGGGATGATAAATTGAAATAGAAAACCTGAATGTGGGTGTATGGGAATGGAGTTGTCAAGAAAAAATTAGCTAACAACAAGTAAAAGGGCATTAAGATGGGCCGGGCCGAACTTTGGATACCCACCACATTGGGTATATATGCAAACCACCTTTCGAACAAACCCGGTGAAAAATACATACCTTAGGCCACATAGCAGCTATATCGATTATGTACAACAAAATATCGGTCTTTTTAGTAGCTATATCTAAAAATAAACCGATCCTAACCATATACGACGGAAAGCCTAACATAAGTCACTGTGCCAAATTTCAGTGAAATCGGATTAAAAATGCGCCTTTTATGGGGCCAATACTTTAAATTGAGAGATCAGCCCATATGGCAGCTATATCCAAATCTGGACCGATTTGGGCCGAGTTGCATAAAGTATGTCGGAGGGCGTAATACAACTCACTGTGACAAATTTGGCGATATGGGACAATAAATGCGCCTTTTATGGGCTCAAAACCTTAAATCGAGAGATCAGTCTATATGGAAGGTATATTCAAATCTGGACCGATCTAGGCCAAATAGAAGAAGAACGTTGAAAAGCCTAACACAACTCACTGTCCCAAATTTCGGCAATATCGGACTGTAAATGCCCCTTTTATGGGTGCAAAACTTAAAATCGAGATATCGGTCTATATGGCAACTATATCCAAATCTGAACCGATCTGCGCCATATTGCAAAAGTCAATGTCAAGTGGGTTAACATAACACACTGTCCCGAATTTTGGCGACATCGAACAATAAATGCGCCTTTTATGGGCCCAAAACCTTAAATCGAGATATCGGCCTATATGACAGTTATATCCAAATCTGGACCGATCTGTGCCATATTGAAGAAGGACGTCGAGAGGCCTAGCACAACTCACTGTCCCAAAAATTGGTTAAATCGGACTATAAATGCGCCTATTATGGGGCCAAGACTTTAAATCGATATATCGTTCTATATGGTATCTATATCCAAATCTGCACCGATTTGAGCCGAATTATAGAAAAACGTCGAAGGGCCTAACCCAACTCACTGTCCCAAATTTTGGCGACATCGGACAATAAATGCGGTTTTTATGGTCCCACAACATTAAATCGAGAGATCGGCCTATATGGCAGCTATTGTATATTCAAATCTGAGCCGTTCTGGCCCAAATAGAATAACAATGTCGGAGGGCCTAACACAACTCACTGTCCCAAATATTGGCTAAATCGGACTATAAACTCGACTTTTATGGGCGCAATACCTTAAGTCGAGAGATCGGTCAATGTAGCAGCTATATCCAAATCTGGACCGATGTGGCCCAAATTGAAGAATGATGTCGGAGGACCTTACACAACCCACTGTCCCAAATTTCCGCAAAATCGGATAATAAATTTGGCTTTTATGAGCCTAAGCCCCTAAATCGTCGAATCGGTCGATATGGTGGCTATATCAAGATAAAGTACGAGATAGCCCATCTTCGAACTTAACCTGCCTGTGGACAAAAAAAGAATCTGTGCAAAGTTTCAGCTCAATATCTCTATTTTTAAAGACTGTAACGTGATTTCAACAGACAGATGGGCAGACAGATGGACAGACAGAAGGACGGACAGAAGGGTGGACAGACGGACGGACGGAAAGACGAACGGATGGACGGACAGACGGACGGACGGACAGACGGACGAAAAGACAGACGGACGGACAGATGGACGGACAGATGGACAGACAGACGGACGGACAGACGTATGGACGGTCTGACGGACGAACAGGCGGACGGACGGACAGACGTATGGACAGACTGACGGACGGACAGGCGGATGGACAGATGGACGGACGGAAGGAAGGACAGTCGGACGGTCAGACATGGCTAGATCGTCTTAGATTTTTTCGCTGATCAAGAATATGTATACTTTACAGGGTCGGAAATGAATATTTCGACGTGTTGCAAACGGAATGACAAAATGAATATACCCCCATCTTTGGTCGTGGGTATAACAAGTAAAAAGGCATTAAGTTAAGCTGGGCCGAACTATTCGTCATAATCCGTTGAAAAATGATATGATATAAGAACCAATAATAGCTTAATCGAAATATGGTCCATATTGAACCAAACTCGGGTTTTGAGGGTTTATATGGCAGCTACATCTACATAAAGCCCGATATCCACCATGTTCAGAAAGGATATGTATGGATGTGATCGAAATTAGCTAAAAAATGCGCCTTTTATGGGCACAAGACCTTATATTAGGTAGAAACAAGTAAACGCGTGCTAAATTCTGCCGGACAGTATCTTGGGGACCCACCACCATAGATTCTGCTAAAATATGCGAGCTATATCTGGTTATAGACCGACTTGGACCGTACTAGGCACAAACTAGGAGCAGTGGTGGCGGTTTTTTCTAGGTTGCTACCAAAATTTTTGGGTTTTTATTCTCTTGGTAGGTTGGTAAGCTGGCCTCAATTTTTGGTACGTTTTTCCATACCACGATTATTACTGAAAATATCGCTGGGGATAACTCAAAATTATTTCACTTCTTGTCATTTCTTTGTATTCGTTGGAAAGAAAGCAGAATAAACCTACGGATGTCGAGGGACCAAATACTCTTACAAGGGGTCTCACTACTTCAAATTTCAGGAAAAAGGACTAAATAAATGATACTGACTGCAACTGGTACGAGTGTTAAGGGATCTCTTCCAAATTTCGTAAATTTTGGGTAAAAAATGCGGCTGCTGTGCGTTCAATGCCTTCAATCGGTAAACGACTGTATGGCAGCTGCATACAAATATGTTAAGATCTGGTCCACGCTCAGATGTTGAGGGGTCCATACAACTCGCTGTTATGGAGAAAATGGGTAGTAAACGCACATTTATGGGCTCTAACCCTAAATTTGGGATATCGCTTTACCCAAACTCGGCACGGTTGTTCATTCAAATTGCGGCAAATTTTTGTGAACTCAAGAGTTCTTACCGGCAGATCGGTATAAAGGGTCCTGTATCAAGTTATAAACCGTCTTTGTAGAGTGGCTGTAGAGTGATTTCCACAGCCAGACAGACTGACATGTCTAAATAATCTATGAATAAAATTACGATGTATTATGTACACTTTGCAGAGTTGAAATGTAAAATTGGATTTCTTGCAACTGGAATAGCAAATTGGCCAACTCTTCGGTGATTGGTATAACAAGTAAAAGCGTGCTAAGTTCGGTCGTCCCGAATCTTATATACCTTCCACCATGGATCGCATTTGTCGAGTTCTTTTCCCGGCATCTCACGCAAAATTTCACGCAAAATTTCAGCCAAATCGGGTAGGAATACCGCCCTCTAGAAGCTCAAGAAGGCAAGTCCCCAGATCGGATTTGGACCGGTTTGAACCGAACTTGGCACAGTTGTTGGATATCATAACAAAATACTTCGTGATAATTTCATTCCAATCGGACAAGAATTGCGCCCTCTAAAGGCTCAAGAACTCAGGATTCATGTTGTTGTCCGTTTTGAACCTAACTTAGCACTGTTATTGGAAGTCATAGCGAAACACTTCGTGCAAAATTTCCAATTAGATAAGAATTGTGCCCTCTAGAGGCTCAAGAAGTCAAGGCCCAAGATCGGTTTATATGGCAGCTATATCAAAACATGGACCGATATGGCCCATTTACAATCCCAATCGACCTACACTAATAAGAAGTATTTGTGCAAAATTTCAAGCGGCTAGCTTTACTCATGTCACGACGATCAAGAATATACATACTTTATGGGGTCTCAAACGAATATTTCTAGAAGTTACGAACAGAATGACGAAATTAGTGTACCCTCATCCTATGGTGTAGGGTATAAAAACATATACCTCATTCCTTGCTTGTAGAACGTTTGGTAGGTTTTGGTCAGGTTTGGTTGGATTTTTCTTAAATTTTGGTAGGATATAATTCGCTGGTGTGGCAACACTGGTTAAGAGTCATAACAGAACACTATGTGCAAAATTTTAGCAAAATGGGATAAAAATTACGGCTTGTATGGGCTCAAGAAGTCAATTAGGGAGATCGGTTTATATGAGAGCTATATCAGGTTATAGACCGATTTGAACCGTACAAGGAACAGTTGTTAAAAACCGTAACAGAACACTACACGCAAAAGTTCAGCCAAATCGCCCAAAATTTTAGCTTCCAGGGGCTTAAGAAGTCAAATCTGGAGATCAGTTTATATGGGAGCTATATCCAAATCTAAACCGATATGACCCATTTGCAATTCCCAACGACCTATATCAATACTAAGTATCTGTGAAAAATTTTAAGTCTTTTTGGAGTTGGCTCAAAATGGACTCCAAAGATCCAACAGCAGCGGTGGTCAGATCGTGGCATGTTGTCCTCCCCTCCCATAGTTGTGGGTGCCTTGGCGCTTGTAGTCGAGAGTTATGCTTCAAGCGCACAACTAGTCCTCAGACTAACAAATGAGGATGAGACGGATAAACCAGAGGGGATGCACAGTTCGTCCCCAGCCTTAACGCAAAGGTGGTGTTTCCGATTCAGCTTCAGACAGCGACAGTGTCTGTGAAACAGTCATTGCAGCCTCCTGAGTACGCATCCGCAATAGGTTATTCATGCTGTGCCACTTTCTCCGTAACTCAGGAGATCGCTCTATATGGCAGCTATATCCAAGTAAAGGTCTATCTTGACCATAATAGTTACGAATATTGAGAGCCTTAACATAATTCTTTGTTAAAATTTCAACGAAATCGAATAATAAAGTGAGATTTTTTAGCTATTATCTTTTTGGCAACACTGGTTTAAACAGCTCACTCACGTTTTGTGTTTTGTATCATTGCCAACCATCTTCAGTTTGGTCTATAATTTAACCATGGATCGTCTTACAAACGAACAACGCTTGCAAATTATAGAATTTTATTACCAAAATGCGTGCTCTGTTAAGAAAGTTCATAGCGCACTTCTTCCATTCAGGGACGAAAGTCATTTTTGGCTCAATGGGTACGTAATTAAGCAGAATTGTCGATTTTGGAGTAAATATCAGCCAGAAATATTGCTAGAGCTACCAATGCATTCAGAAAATGTCACAGTTTGGTGCGGTTTATGGGCTGGTGGCATCATTGGGCTGTACTTCTTCAATGATAATGCGAATCCGTGAGCTGATATCCAACTTTTTTTTGCCCAAAATGCAAGAGCTTGACTTGCATGACATTTGGTTCCAACAAAACGGTGCCACATGCCACACAGCAGGCGAAAACAAATCTCAAATTAAATCAATTTCAATATATTTCTGGTTTTATTTTTATATTTTAAAGTTCATCTTGATTAAATCACCCCCGCTGTTATCAGCAACATTGTGTAAATTTTGACCCAACTAATGCCAGCCCCAACTCCAACATGACTGCCATGTTACTCGGTGTTACTGTCAACAACATTTATGCGATTTTTTGATAAATCAATTTTTGTTTACGTCTGCAGGTTGTGTAGGTAATATAATCAATGGATAAAATTCACAGAAGGCAGGCACATGGGAATACTGGCTGGTATATGTTGGTGGCCACCCGCCCTCTGGAAGCCTGTTGTTACGGCAAATGTCAAATGAGATGCTAATAATATGGGCCCATTGATTTGCAATTGAACAGGAACTGATTTTGACGCGCGTTTATCGATAAGGCCATATTAGGACAACTTCGCCCCAGCACATCTATGTTGGTGGTCACATGGAAATCACAGTCAATATCCCACACCATTTCAATATGAATTTGTTTTTTTTTTTGCCATTTATCGATGGTAATCAATTGAGAAAATAAACAGAGTGGAAATGGCAAAAAAAATATATAAAATCAAATCACACGATTCACATCACACATCGAAGGGCGAGTGTGAGGTATGAATTTCAATTGAAAAAAAAAATCATTAGTAGTATAAAACTGTTACCATGGCTAAAAGGAATTTAAATTTTATTCAAATTAAGGCATAAAAATTGTGTACATAAAAATTTTTTTCGATCATGTGGCAGGTAACTGAAAATATTTAATTAAATTTTGACTTTAAATTCGATTATGGTCCGAATCGGACCATAACTTGATATAGCTCCTAAAGCATAGCAATTACTTTCTTTATCGTTTGCTTCTTTGCCTATTATTTCTCGGCCTATAAGACCGAACGGCCTACCTTTGATTATACCGACATACCAATATCGAAGTTTCGGCATAGACCCATAATCCCTTCATAACGTTGTCCTCAAACACAGCACCCGTCATCCGGTTCTCTCTTCCTGGAAAACGTAAGTTTAAAATCTTATCCTTAAACTCTCTGGGTTCTAGATAGACTTCCTAGAACTTCCTCGGTCTAAACTGTGCATCCATAATACATAGAATATACCTGTGATCAGACTCATCCCCATACAGCATGCCGAGCTGCTTCTAGGGATTTTGGTGGCAACATTCTTTTACGTACCTATCTGGTCTTTTATTAGGGAAATACGAGGTTCGTCATTTGAAACTAAAATGTTTCTAATGGAGGGATTGAAAAATTCAACCAAATCGTATAAGAAATGAGTTATGAAGGGGCTCTGTAGGTTTAATAGGAGATATATCCAAATAAGGACTGATGACAATGACAAACTCCAATAATAACCTTCAAGTGGATATCTTTCGTTTGCTAACTATCGGACGGAACTTTGGGATTGCCATCTGGAATATCATGCTGCGCAGATGGATCAAATATAGAGGACATAGTGAGCCTAGGGGTCTCCATTGAGAACCCAGGGATTTGTTTTCGACGACCTGACCATAATACTGTCATGCAGACGGATTTGCGGCAATCACGGAATACGTGAGTTGGTGTGGTGTTAACGGAGTGGTGTCAGTTTACACCACGCCAACAGGGTAACACCAACCAGGACGATAAGGTCACGAACAGCCCTGGAGTGTAAGGAGAATTTCAAAGCCTTTTCTGAGGATGGCACGTTCCACATCGTTTAAGTGCCGGGCCAAAGCGAAGTAACAGGGAATGAAAGAGCAGATGATTTGGTGTTGGAAGCCAGAGGACTGCCGTCAATAAACCTGGTTAAAGCGAAGCCTTTCAGGTCGACATCTCCGAATTAACCGTGTAGGCGACGAACGCGCATGTAACGCTGTAGACCATAGTAATGATTGGTATGACAACGAAAATCCTATGGAGAGATTCGGATCGTTAGAAGAGGAGGCTTTTGAAAGGGCTTAAGAAGAGGATCAGTATAGCTTTCGGTATCAAAACGGCACTCATAGAACTAGGAACTCACTTATGCCGCACCCTTCTTGAAAAGAAGTTGCTGTCCGTAAAGATGTTCATCCTCGACGTCCTTCCGTTTACACAACAAGACCTCACGCATTCCGTGATCGTCCGGATCTCCGCCTGCAGGACGGTATTATGGTCAGGCAGCTTTGATCAATCAGTGTAACATGATATTCCAGATGGCAATACTAGGGTTCTGTAAATGGAAGACTTTGGCGCTGGTATGGTATGATCTGTTCCTATCCTCTGTCCATTCTCCCATCGCCTTAAGTCTCATAGCCACAATGGCTGCCTCACACTCAATCTGTATGTCTATGTGTTGGATATCTAGAATGGTATCCACTGCCCTGGTAGGGGTGGTCCGTATCGCTCCGCCTATGCCAAAACAGCGGTTCTCTGAACCTGTTGTATGGTCCTTATGTTGCGCTTTTTCACCATCTCAGTCCACCAAACCACTGAGGCGTTAGTAAGTATTAGTCCAATCACGCTCCTGTAGAGCCACTGGATTGTTCTCGGATTCAGGCGCTATTTAGAGCCAGCGGCCCGTCTACATAGTGCCCAACATCTGTGAGCCCTATCGGTACGCTCCCTTCCAATTCAATTTCCTATCCACTTTTATCTCCCCCTTTAAAAAGCAGATTTCAGTCTTCTCTGCATTAACATTGGGACTCCTCGGTCTATCCCAGCCATATATAAGACCTTTCGGCCCTTCTGCATAGCTGGTTCGTATCCTTACCCCTTAGAAGCATTGTAAAATAGTCTGCGTAGCAGACGGGTTCAAATCCCACCTCCGTCATCATCCGTAATAGGTCATTTATGGTGGTCACCCATAGGAGTGGCGATAAAATACCCCCTGTGGCGTGCCTTGTGCCTCATTCGCCGTTATAAAGGGTGATTTTTTTGAGGTTAGGATTTTCATGCATTAGTATTTGACAGATCACGTGGGATTTCAGACATGGTGTCAAAGAGAAAGATGCTCAGTATGCTTTGACATTTCATCATGAATAGACTTACTAACGAGCAACGCTTGCAAATCATTGAATTTTATTACCAAAATCAGTGTTCGGTTCGAAATGTGTTCAAATTTTGACAAATTTTGTTCAGCGATGAGGCTCATTTCTGGTTGAATGGCTACGTAAATAAGCACATTGTTAAAAGCCCCCCTCGATGTCAATGCATACCGCCAGTGTATAGGTCTTGGCATCGATGGATTCTTCTGGACAACCTCGTGCAGAGCAGTCTCCACCGATCTTCCCTTGACATAAGCATGCTGTTTGCATTCGAGCAGTTCGCTGGATGTCCTACTCTTTATCATGGTTTTCACAAAACGTTCCATGGTTTTGAGTAGAAAGGATGTAAGGCTTATAGGTCTGTAGGCCTTTGATTTCGCACAACTTGCCTTGCCGAGCTTAGATATTAATACCACACTTGCCTCCTGTCAGGCTTTCGGAGTACATGCAAGTCCTAGGCACGCTGTGAAAATGCAGGCCAGATGGGGCGCCAGATAGTCTGCCTCCTTTTGTAGTAACGCCAGATGTATTGCATCAGGGCCGGGTGACTCCAATGGCTTGAAGCTCCTTAAGGATCCCTTCCGTAAATTCCGTTATTATAAACCTTCGACCAACGTCATTATTCCAAGATTCCGGTGTCTCCGTGAGTACTTTCGTATCCAGTGGAAAACGGGTTTTCATCAAAAGCTTCATCATGTCCTCCATTGTCTCCGTTCTCACTCCTATATCGTCTACCAGCGTTTCAGTTTGGACATGGGTTTTAAAGAGAAATGTATTCAACTTGGCGGCGTCATTAACGCCATCGACCTGTTCGCAGAAAAGCTTGCAGGAGGCACGTTTTGCCGCTCTGATAATTTTATTGTATTCTTTGAATCGTGTGTAATACACATCCCAATATACTCTCGCTTCTTTACGACATGCTCTGTTAAAATGTCTGCGGACCTCTTTCCCAAGGTGGGGAAAACCACCGCTGAAATCTCGCGAGGATTCAAACCCAGGTGTTCAGCGTCTTAGGCGGACATGCTAACCTCTGCGCTACGGTGGCCTTTTTAGCATTTAGAGCGCATAACAAGCCGATTACTGGCTATGGTGTATGTCCATAGTGGCGTGGGGCGGATTAATATTCGCACCCACTTTTTTGTGATTTCCACAAACGGACGGACGGTCATGTGGACGAACTGCCATTTTACCATATAAAATAAATATTTTATATATTTTACAAGGTTTCCGTTCCATTTTCAAGATTGCTACAGAAATGAATATCCACTCCATTTTATGGCAGTGAAACATTAGCCAGTCCAAGTGTTTTGAATAACAACACACACTTGCTCAACTTTTATAATTTCTTTGATATGCCATTACTTGAATAGAATGCATCGAACTGCTCTCGAGTTGGAAGATATTCGGAAAAACACGAAAAGTGGCTGAAAATATTTAATATTGCAAATATTTTGCATTTTTACAAAAACCCATGGATGGCTACCAATATTGCTTTCCAACGCAATTTCGTCCTAGTGTTTAACCAGTGAGCAGTGAGCAGCTTATCTGCAATCTGCATTCTAATGTGCATTTCCATAAACGCCGTGACATGTGGTTTGGGTTGCTAACATTGCATACCACAAAATTGGAAATTCTAATGTGACACATGACTGCATGTTTAATTTTATGCAGTTTAATTCTAACACGTTTGCGGGAATGTAATGTAAAATTCAAATGCAAGTAATGTTAGGCATTTAAATGAAATTGATTTTTGTATGCAAAATTTAGTCAAAAGCAACAAGTAAGGCAAGGCAAAAGTTGGGACGTGCTGACTATGGAATACCCCATATATGTACGATTTATTGAAATTTCAACCGATGGTGATAGTCCTTTTTAAGAGCTTTTAGGTAGTTTTATTAGCAATCGCAAAAAAAATTTGAACAAATTCTTGCCAAATTTTATTGGCAACTATCGATTCGAAGTAGAAATCTGAAGCTATATTCTACTCTTAGAAGATGTCAACAAAATTCGGTATACATTGTTATGACACTAATGAGAAAAGGGGATAATTTCACGGCACTCTTAGAGACATACTTTAGGAAACTTTTAGTATGACGGAAAATTTAAGTCATTGTCCGTCCATCAGTCCCGTCCGTCTGTTCGTCCGTCCGGATAGAATCGAAAAAATCAATAGAGATAACTATTTGAAACGGTTAGAGCTGCGATGTTATACGGATCATGTCCAAGATCCGGGCGACACCTTGGCATTTCGAAAAATTTTTCGGTCATTCAAATCTTCATTTGTGGTCCGATTTTGAAAATTCTTCTATTACTGGATAGTGCATAAAAATCCATACAAACAAGTTTGGTTGCGGTATACAATTTACCTGCTGGATATTCAAGGATATTCAACCTTTAATTTTTATTTTTTGAAAACTTTGCCTAGATCGGCTTTGTGTTTTGCGATTGACGAAACATTTGTGAATCGATTTTCATTTTGATGCATGATTTAGACTGATGAGAAAATTTTCAATGACTTTGTAGCAGTATGCGTCAACATCCGATAATTAAATTGAAAGTTATATATTGGGTTGCCTAAAAAGTAATTGCGGATTTTTCATATAGTCGGCGTTGACAATTTTTTTCACAGCTTGTGACTCTGTAATTGCATTCTTTCTTCCGTCAGTTATCAGCTGTTACTTTTAGCATGCTTTAGAAAAAAAGTGTAAAAAAAGTATATTTGATTAAAGTTCATTCTAAGTTTTATTAAAAATGCATTTACTTTCTTTTAAAAAATCCGCAATTACTTTTTGGGCAACCCAATAGTTGTGAAATCAAAAAATATGCCAAACAAGTAAAAGCGTGCTAAATTCGGCCGGGCCGAATCTTATATACCCTCCACCACGGATCGCATGTGTCGAGTTCTTTTCCCGACATCTCTTCTTAGGCAAAAAAAGGATATAAGAAAATATTTGCTCTGCTATTAGAGCGATATCAAGATATGGTCCCATTTGGACCATAATTAAATTATATGTTGGAGATCTGAATAAGAGATCGAATAAGAACTGCGCCCTATGGGGCCTCAAGAAGTAAAATTGAGAGATCGATTTATATGGGAGCTGTATCAGGCTATAGACCGATTCAGACCATAACACTTATGCTGATGGTCATGAGAGGATCTGTCGTACAAAATTTCAGGCAAATAAGGCAAATCGGATAATAATTGCGACCTCTAGAGGCTAAAGAAGTCAAGACCCCAGATCGGTTTATATGGCAGCTATATCAGATTATGAACCGATTTGAACCTTATTTGACACGGTGGTTGAAAGTAAGAATAAAATACGTCACGCAAAATTTCAGCCAAATCGGATAGGAATTGCGCCCTCTAGAAGCTCAAGAAGTCAAGTCCCCAGATCTGTTTATATGACAGCTAAATCAGGTTATGAACCGATTTGAACCTTATTTGGCACAGTTTTTGAAAGACGTAATAAAATACGTCATTCAAAATTTTAGCCAAATCGGATAGGAATTGCGCCCTCTAGGAGCTCAAGAAGTCAAATCCCCAGATCGGTTTAAATGACAGCTATAACAGGTTAGAAACCGATTTGAACCTTATTTGACACGGTTGTTGAAAGTAAGAATAAAATACGTCATTCAAAATTTCAACCAAATCGGATAGGAATTGCGCCCTCTAGAAGCTCAAGACGTCGAGACCCAAGATAGGTTTATATGGCAGCTATACCAGGTTAGGAACCGATTTGAACCTTATTTGACACGGTTGTTGAAAGTAAGAATAAAATACGTCATTCAAAATTTCAACCAAATCGGATAGGAATTGCGCCCTCTAGAAGCTCAAGACGTCGAGACCCAAGATCGGTTTATATGATAGCTATATCAGGTTATGAACCGATTTGAACCATTCTTGGCACAGTTGTTGGAAGTCATACCGAAACACGTCGTGCAAAATTTTATTCCAATCGGATAAGAATTGCGCCCTCTAGATATCAAGACCCAAGATCGGTTTATATGACAGCTATATCAGGTTATGAACCGATTTGAACCATACTTGGCACAGTTGTTGGAAGTCATACCGAAACACGTCGTGCAAAATTTCATTCCAATTGGATAAGAATTGCGCCCACTAGAGGCTCAAGAAGTCAAGACCCAAGATCAGTTTATATGGCAGCTATATCAGGTTATAGACCTATTTAAACCATACTTGGCACAGTTGTTAGATATCATAACAAAACACGTCGTGCAAAATTTCATTCCAATCGGATAAGAATTACGCACTATTGAAGCTCAAGAAGTCAAGACTCAAGATCGGTTTATAAGGCAAATTGCAAATTTTTGCAAATTTTGCCCATGAGCATTCCATTAAGTAACAGGGGCAAACTTCTCACATATCAATGAGTGCAGTCCGATTCAAGTTTAAGCTCAATGATACCGAGCCTCCTTTTTATAGCCGAGTCCGAACGGCGTGCCGCAGTGCGACACCTCTTTGGAGAGAAGTTCTACATGGCATAGTATATCACAAATGTTGTCAGCATTAGGAGGGGAATACCACCGCTGAAAATTTTTTCTGTTGGTCTCGCCAGGATTCGTACCCAGGCGTTCAGCGTCATAGGCGGACATGCTAACCCCTGCGCTACGGTGGCCTCCGATTTATATGGCAGCTATGTTAAAACATGAACCGATATGGCCCATTTACAATCCTAACCGACCTACACTAATAAAAAGTATTTGTGCAAAATTTCTAGTGGCTAGCTTTACTCCTTCCAAAGTTTGCGTGCTTTCGACAGACGGGCGGACAGACGGACGGACAGACAGACGGACGGACAGACGGACGGACGGACAGACGGACGGACTGACGGACGGACGGACGGACAGACGTACGGACAGACGGACAGACGGACGGACAGACGGACGGACGGACAGACGGACGGACAGACGGACGGACGGACAGACGGACGGACAGACGGACGGACAGACGGACGGACGGACAGACGTACGGACAGACGGACGGACGGACAGACGTACGGACAGACGGACGGACGGACAGACGTACGGACAGACGTACGGACGGACGGACAGACGGACGGACAGACGGACGGACAGACGGACGGACAGACGGACGGACAGACGGACGGACAGACGGACGGACAGACGGACGGACAGACGGACGGACAGGCGGACGGACAGACGGACGGACAGACGGACGGACAGTTGGATGGACAGTTGGACGGACAGACGGACGGACAGTTGGACGGACAGACGGACGGACAGACGGACAGACGGACGGACAGACGGACGGACAGACGGACGGACAGACGGACGGACAGACGGACGGACGGACAGACGAACGGACAGACGAACGGACGGACAGACGAACGGACGGACAGACGAAAGGACGGACATGGCTAAATCGACATAAAATGTCACAACAATCAAGAAAATATACACTTTATGCGGTCTCAGACGAATATTTCGAATAGTTACAAACAGATTGACGAAATAAGAATACCCCTATCCTATGGTGGAGGGTATAAAAATGCCAAAAAAAATTCTGGTCTACATGGAAAAAATTTTTTTTTTTCTTTTCCAAGAAATGCCCTGAAAATTGTTCGAAAGGAAGGCTCGATATGAAGTTCACCTGTAAAGTCGTAAAGAAATCCTTCGTGGTATTTTCAAAGATCCCAAAAAAATGCACTTTTTCAGATTTTTTAATGCATTACTGGCCAGGTCTGTATAGTCGAGCAATTTATTTTCGACTCCGGGAAGATAACTTGATTCTTATTCAATATTTGTAAGAAAATTAAAAAAAAGAATGAAAAATAGCTCTTTTTATTAACTAACTATGCTTTAAAAACAAAAAAAAAAAAATAATGTTATGACCATTTAGCGAAGAAAAATGGACTTTAATGACTTTGACTTAAAATAGCATCTGCTTTCAAAAGTAGAAGGTTATCGCTAAGAATAGTTCGAATCGATCCATAGCCTGATATAGCTCCCATATAAACCGATCTCCCGATTTGACTTCTTGAATCCTTACAAGCACCAATTTTTGTCAGATTTGGTTGAAATATTGCATGCGATGTTCTGTAAGGACGTCCAACAATTGTGCCATGTACGTTCCGAATCGGTCTGTAACCTCATATATCTCCCATAAAAACCGTTCTCAGGATTTGAATTCTGGAGCCCTTGCAAGCCGCAATTTTCGTCCGTTTTGGCCGAAATGTTGCATGTGGTGTTCCGTTATGATTTCCAACAACCGTGTCATGTACGGTCCGAATCGGCATATAACCTGATAAAGCTTCCATATTTGTTAGCCATTTTTTTAGAAGGCAAACATTTTGAAAACTTTGGAACATTCTCTTTGATAGCTACTTCAAAAGAAATAAAAGTTATAAACCGTAAAAATATAGCAGCAACCTCTCCATAAAACTAGTTTTTCTAAGAAATGTTAATGCTTCTCTCAAACCTCCATTTTATTTGAAATCATGAAGTCCCTGTCCCTTAAGGAAATTTTTATTGGGAAATTTGCATTTTCATGATGTTTATAGATGAATAAACTGTATTTCATTTCCATTTAAAAAAAAAAAAAAATCATTTTCAACCGAAATATGTTTTGTACGATGTGATAGTTTAATAATGACCTCATTTATGTATATTTAAGGGAAAAAATACTGAGTGCTTAAAAACAATCGAACACTTAACATAAAAAATGGTCATTACTTTAAAAAATGATGACCGTTAAAATGTGGGTGTGCGGCATAAACACTCATTTGAAAATGGCACGCCGCAAATGCATCAAAAAAGGAAAACAAAAATAATAAAAAATAAAAAAAATGTGCTAAATGCACAATGACCAGTGTATTTTAAAGTCTCGCTCTGTCTCTCTCTCCCTCTCTCTCTCCTTCTGCTCACATAAAGGAGCCAACCACAAGGCCATTGAATATAATGGCGGCACATTTCAATTCATTCTGTTATTGTTTTCCTTTTCCTCTTCATAAATGGAACCGATAACGCTCTGACCATCGGTAGTCTGCACAAATGTGGCGAGAAGCATAGACGCTGTATTCAATTCGAAGTAATTTGCAGTGATTCAGATTTCACTCGCTTCATAAAATGTTATGATGCTCTGCCGGTGTCAATAACTGGAATTGCTTTGTCCATTTTGGGGCTGTTGTTTGTATAGTTGTGGGTTGGAGAAAAAAATTCGTGGAAATGTTTTATTTTGTTTTTAGATTATTTAAGGAAATATTAAAAATTTACAAGTGGATGATTTATGTTTTCAATGTTAGCAAGTAGTAAAATAAACAATAAGGCAAAGTACTGGACAAACTGTACAAATGTGTTAGTTTCGGTTGGGTAGAATCTAATTATGCAACCTCTACCATATCCGAGTCCGAACGGCATGCCTCAGAGCGACCCTTCTTCGGAAATAAGCTTCTACATGTCGTAATGGCATTCCATTAAGGAACAGGTGCAAACTTCTCACAGATCAATGGCTGCTATCCGATTCAAGTTTAAGTCTAATGATAAGGGTCCTAATTTCTAAAGTGGAGTCCGAACTGCATGCCTTAGTGCGACACATCTTTGGCGAGAAGTTTCTACATGGCATAGCACCTTACAAATGTCCCCAGCATTAGAAGGGGATAACCACCACTGACATTTTTATATCCTGCACCATTACTGGGGTACAGGGTATTATAACTTAGTGAATTAGTTTGTAATACCCAAAAGTAAGAGAGATAGACCCATTGATAAGTATACCGATCGACTCAGAATCACTTTCTGATTCGATTTAGCTATGTCCGTCTGTCTGTCTGTCTATCCATGTTAATTTGTGTACAAATTACAGGTCGCAATTTTCAACCGATCGTCTTCAAATTTGGTATGGGCCTGTTTTTCGGCCTTTTGAAATTGGAAAAAATCGGTTCAGATTTGGATATAGCTACCATATATATGTTCGTCCGATTTGCAGTAATAATGCAATAAAATGGTCATTTGTTAACCGATTCTTTCGAAATTTGGCAGGAAGCATTTTCTTATGACTCCCAATATTACTGGTGAAATCCAAAGATATCGGTTCAGATTTAGATATAGCTCTCATATATATAAATCGCCCGATTTTCACTCCTAGAGCCTCTGTAAGCGCATTTATTGACCAATCTTCCCAAAATTTTGTACAACGTTTTCCGCGACGACATCCACAAAGTCTATAAAGCTTGCTCGAAATCCTTTCAGATTTAGATATACAGGGTGGCTGATGAATATTGCTACAATGATGAATATTGCTACATTTTTTTTTCGGTGTATGGAATACATTTTTCTTTTATTCATGTTAAATTAAATTATTAAATTAATTATTAAATTATTATTAATTAAATTAATTAATTAATTAATTAAATTAATTATTAAATTATTATTATTAAATAGAAAAAAAGTTATTACATTTTTTTTTGGTAGCGGCTTTCATCAGCCACCCTGTAGCTCCCATATATATGTTCGTCCGATTTGCAGTAATATTGCAATGGAATGGTCATTTGTTAACCGATTCTCTTAAAATTTGTCCATCAAAATTGGTTTAGAATTGTATATAGCTCCCACATTGCACTTATGGGGTAGGTGTAGGGTATTATACAGTCGGCACCGCCCGATTTTTGTCCTTCCTTACTGGTTTTATGATGTTCTGGCAAGGAATCGAAACCAGGCGTTCCGCGTCATAGGCACAACGGTGACTTTGAATTAAAGGGTGATTTTTTTGAGGTTAGGATTTTCATGCATTAGTATTTGACAGATCACGTGGGATTTCAGACATGGTGTCAAAGAGAAAGATGCTCAGTATGCTTTGACATTTCATCATGAATAGACTTACTAACGAGCAACGCTTGCAAATCATTGAATTTTATTACCAAAATCAGTGTTCGGTTCGAAATGTGTTCATTCACCGTTCAGCGATGAGGCTCATTTCTGGTTGAATGGCTACGTAAATAAGCAAAATTGCCGCATTTGGAGTGAAGAGCAACCAGAAGCCGTTCAAGAACTGCCCATGCATCCCGAAAAATGCACTGTTTGGTGTGGTTTGTACGCTGGTGGAATCATTGGACCGTATTTTTTCAAAGATGCTGTTGGACGCAACGTTACGGTGAATGAACACATTTCGAACCGAACACTCATTTTGGTAATAAAATTCAATGATTTGCAAGCGTTGCTCGTTAGTAAGTCTATTCATGATGAAATGTCAAAGCATACTGAGCATCTTTCTCTTTGACACCATGTCTGAAATCCCACGTGATCTGTCAAATACTAATGCATGAAAATCCTAACCTCAAAAAAATCACCCTTTATTAGTATTGTCAATTCGACCTATATAATCTCCCAATCTCCCAATTTGGTGTGTGCAGGTGAGTCGTGAGTTGTCGTGTCACGCGTGAATCACTAACACGTTTGTACTTTCACGTGCACATCTCTACTCCCAAAAAGCCTTCTACGACGCATAGAAGCTTAATTTTTTCCTGGTTTGTTAGAAATTTGACTCCTAAAGTACAGATATGCCCTTCAACTAAGTTCATTTTGTGGAAATTTTAAGCAGAGTTCATGGTGGTGGTTGATGGTGGCCGAGCTTGGCCCGTTTTTTTATCCACCACCAAAGCTTGATGGTATATTCATTTGTGATGCCATTTACAATACAAAGAGGCGATGTACGAATGTCCGTTCGTCTGTTGAAATAACGTTATGGTCTGTAATAATCCGGTTCTATGTACCGAATTGTAATTAGGAGGCCACCGTTAGCATGTCCGCCTATGACGCTGAACGCCTGCGTTCGAATCATGGCGAGACCATCAGAAAAATTTTTCAGCGGTGGTTTTCCCCCTCCTAATGCTGGCAACATTTGTGAGGTACTATGCCATGTAAAACTTCTCTCCAAAGAGGTGTCGCTCTGCGACACGCCGTTCAAACTCGGCTATAAAAAGGATGCCCCTTATCATTGAGCTTAAATCGGACTGCACTCATTGAAATGCAGTCCGAAATTGCAGGGATTGAAGAAAATCCCGGACCCTGGTTCTGTTCAGTTTACCAGTACCGTCTGTATCATCGGTCGGTTTCGGTGAGGTGAAACCGGTGCATGTAGTGGGTGCATTTCCGATCTTGCTCTGGCCTTAAATCACTATGGGAGTATAGACGCACTGTATATATTGCAAGGCGTTGTGCGAGCATAGACAGATGCGTGTATCACAAGCGTCATTGCCTTCGGCGTCCTAAACGTCCTCGTCGCTGGATTATGTGACTCTTCCGACTTCTTTCGTGCGGGCTTACGATCATGGCATCAGGCCTGTCACCCTTCGGTGACATCTGCGATAGGTTAAACGTTTACCTCAACGAACTAGCAAGAGATCTGAAGATATCTGCCACCAAATTTTCAAATACATTACTAGATACACACATGAGCTGGATAGGCAGCTGAATGTGTTGGTCGGTGGAGTAACAATTCAGACCATTTAGTGTCCCAAAACGCTTGGCGTCATATTTGAGAGTTCTTAAAAATTCTCCTCACATGTCACTGCAATCTGCGATAAGGTCAGAAATAGAAAAAAGCTCCTCTAGTCATTTGCCGGTAGCACTTAGGGTGCTGACAAAGAAACGTTGTTGACCACGTGCAAGGGAATTGTACGGTCAGTGGTATATTATGCAGCGTCAGTGTGGTTTTATCAGCTATGTGACACGCAATGGAATAATATTCATATCTGTCTGAGTGCCGCTCTTTGAACTGCGGTGGACAGTCTCCTCATTTCTCACGTGGACCACCTTCATCAGGAGACAAAGATCCTACCCGTACGAAAACATAACTACGTGTTGTCTAAGTTTTACCTTCTGGGCTGTTATCGCAGGGACCATCCAAAACAACATCCCATGGAAGTGGATCCGCCACCCAGAAGCCTCAAGGTGGATATTCATGATCTAGAGAGAGAGGTTTAGCGCCACAAGAGAGCACCAAGCGGCTTATCAAGTGGCTCTGGACAACATTCATGCAGTCATGGTAGCGGATGCGGTGAGTAGCTACAGGGTGAATGTTGTCCTTGAAGAACGACCGCCACCCATTGTACTTGATGAAATTGACCTTCCCCAGCAAACCAGAGTAGTTCTGGCTCAATCAAGACATGAGAGATGCAGCCCATTCAACTCCTACAGAACAAGGGTTAAGGATGTTTGTCCTACAGAACAACGTGCAGGATGCTTGTCCAGATTGTAACCTGGGACCACACGACACAAGTCACCTGTTTAACTGCACAGCCAGACCCACTCGACTCAGACACAGATCCCTATGGGCACACCCCACTTTAGTCGCAAAGTTGCTGGATCTGGATGTTCAACAGTACCAAGCAGACGAAAGATAGAACAACACAACACACTGTTACAACAACAACAACAACAACAATGAAGATAATGTGCTGAAACTTTTCAAGGATTTTTGTTTGTCCATAGGCAGGTAAAGTCAGAATATGGGCTATATTGGACAATATCTTGATATAGCCCCATATAGACCGATTTCCCCATTTATATCAAAAACCTTTAGAAGCCGTATTTATAGCTCGATTTTGCTGAAATTTGGCATAGTGTGTTGTTTTAATATCCTCGATATGCATCGAATATGGTTAAGATCATAGTATATCTTGATGTAAGCCGCATATAGACCGATTTCCCAATTAACGTCTAAGGCCTTTAGAAAACGCATTTATTGCTCCATTTTGGGGAAATTTGGCGCAATCTTAGGACCCTCGACATTCGTATCAAAAATAGTCTAGATCGGACAATATCTTGATATAGCAGCCATATATTGTATAACGATCTTCCGATTTAAGATGTAAGACCCATAGAAGACGCATTTATTGTCCGATTTCGCTAAAATTTGGGAAAGTTGGTTTTGTTAAGCTCATACATCCGTGCCAAATTTTTTTCAGATCGATTTATATTTGGTTATAGCTGCAATATAAAGCGATCTCCCAATTTAAGTTCTTGTGCCCTTAAAAAGCACAATAATTATCCGATTTTTTTTAAAATTTGGCAGTTTTAGCTGTGGTAATCCCTTCGTCGTCCGAGCGGACTATAGTGGGATATAGCTGCCCTAGATAGCGATCTTCCTATTTAAAGTCTTTCACCCTATTTATTACCCGATTTCGCTGAAATTTAGTGCGGTGAGTTGCATTTGACCTCTTCATTCCTTGCTGTATATGGTGCTTACACAGGGCTTATCAGGTCCCGTTTCGATGCTTTTCCCTCCTGTCTCGATCGTGTCATGGGGATTTTCAGTCTCCTGTAATCCGCCAGACTTTAGCGATGTAGTCGATAGTTTCTCAGGCAAGTGTGCAGCATCAACGGCTGAGTCGTCTACAGATTCCCCAAACCCACCGCTTTAAGAGACCTTCAGTTACAACTTGTTGAATCCGTAGAACACAACTCCTTCAGACCTGTTGATGTCAGCCGGAGTTTAGTACGAATACTGCATATCTTCGGTCACCATCAGCCTCATCCAATCTACCAATCTTAAAGTCGGTGGTTGAAAGATTGGGATTAGATTCCCTTAGTCTTCCAAGTATGGACTCCGGATCTGAGGGAATCCTTGGTATCTAAGCATGCGTCATTGGTCGAGAAGGATTGTCTTCCTTCTTGACTAAATCCAGCGTTGCGCCTGGCCAGATCTTACCAATCTTTGATGCGATTATATTTAGATATAACTGCTATATACACATTATGATCTCCCGGATTCGAACCCACATAAGGTCCATTAAGCTGAATTTTTGGAACAGTGAGCTGCGTAAGAACCTCCAGATCTGCATTGTGTTTATCATTAATCAGACTATACTTCAATATAGCTGCTAGGCATCCTTAAATGGTGCCTTGATCGGATTTTGTCCAAATGTGGTTAATATAAGGTGTGAGGTGATGGGTATTCAAAGTACGACCCTGCCGAATTTAACACATATTTATTGGGTTGCCCAAAAAGTAATTGCGGATTTAATAAAAGAAAGTAAATGCATTTTTAATAAAACTTTGAATGAACTTTAATCAAATATACTTTTTTTTTATACTTCTTTCTAAAGCAAGCTATAAGTAACAGCTGATAACTGATAGAAGAAAGAATGCAATTACAGAGTCACAAGCTGTGAAAAAATTTGTCAACGCCGACTATATGAAAAATCCGCAATTACTTTTTGGGCAATACTTGTTACTTCCCTACGGAAAGTGGAACAAAACCCAAACCTGTCACGGGAGAGGTCCTTTGGTGATAGGGAGCGGTCCCAGTTCTCGTCCCCCTACATGGAAAAAAACCTATCACTTTTATTAGGGTTTTTCGCTTGAGGTGACGTATTGCCACCATTCTTACACCTATCGGTCCTGGGACAGTTCGAAATGGAAGAGTATACTTTGCAAGTATTTTTAAGGGAGAGAATATTTTTTAGCAAATATATTGAACGAATGAGACTTTTTAAAAAATTTCAAGTACCATAAGCTATGACAATTGAAACTTTTCATTTCCTATGGGATATGTCCAGTGACATGTAACAAATTCTCCAGTTTAGGATCGGTATATTTGGCGCAATTGACTACACATTTCCCGTAGGATTATTTCAGTATTTAATACACATTTCAATACCCTCCACCAAAGGTTGGAGGTACAATAATTTCGTTGCTCCGTTTGTAACACATCGAAATAGTGATCTGCGACCCAACAAAGTATGTATATTCTCGATCCTGTTGACATTCTGAGTCGATTACGCCATATCCGTCCTATCAAAAGCTTGCAAACTTTGCAAAGGTGTAAAGCTAGGCTTTTGAAATTTTCCACAAATACTTCCTATTAGTGCAGGTCGGTTGGGATTGCAAAAGTGCCATGTCAGTGTATGTTTTGATTTAGCTCCCATTTGGGATCTTGACTTCTTCAGCCGCTAGAGGGCGCCGTTATTATCCGATTTGATTGAAATTTTCCATGAGGTATTTTGTTTTAACTTCCAATATCTGTTCCATGTATGGTTCAAATCGGTTCATAACCTGATATAGCTCCCATATAATCCGATCTCGGATCTTGACTTCATGAGCCGCTAGAGGGCGCCATTATATTCCGATTTGGCTGAAAATTTTCATGAAGTGTTTTGTTGTGACTTTCAACAACTGTTCCAAGTATGGTCTAAATAGTTTCATAACCTCATTTAGCTGCTATATAAACCGATCTCGGATATTGACTTCTTAAGCCGCTAGAGGGCGCTATAATTATCGGATTTGGTTCACATTTTGCATGAAGTATTTTGTTGTGACTTCCAAAAACTGTGCCAAGTATGGTCTAAATAGTTTCATAACCTGGTTTAGCTGCCATATAAACCGATCTTGGATCTTGACTTCTTGAGCCGCTAGTTTGTTGTGACTTTCAAAAATTTTGCCAAATATGGTCTAAATCGGTTCCTAGCCTAATATAGCTGCCATATCAAGCGATCTTAAGATTTGACTTCTTGAGCTTCTAGAAGATGCAATTACCTTCAAACTTGGATGAAATCTTGTACATAAGGTCTTGTTATGGGTTCCAACAACCTTGGCATGGATAGTTCAAATAAGTTTATAACCCAAATATAGCTGCCATATCAAGCGATCTTAAGATTTGACTTCTTGAGCTTCTAGAAGATGTAATTACCTCCAAATTTGGATGATATCTTGTACATAAGGTGTTGTTATGTGTTCCAACAACCGTGTCAAGAATAGTTCAAATAAGTTTATAGCCCGAAGTAGCCTCCTTATAAACCATTCGCCCGATTCAACTTCTTGAGCCTTTTGGCTGAAATTTTAAAAGTGATAAAAATTGCCAGACATATGTCTGGCCAATTATTCTAATAGATCCCTCTCTAGAGTAGTCATTGTAGTTGTGCCATGTGCCATCATGTAGTTCCCCCAACTATTGTTGTTTGTCTGGCTGCAATACTCAAGCAGTTTATCCCTTAAGCCATAGCTACTTGAAATATGGCCAAATAGCGAATAGCAGCACAACAACACATAAAAGGATAAAACAACAGGACCAAGGAGTTAATATAACTTCATAAATATTACATGAGAAATGGAGGATGTACACAAAGGCAAATTTTTTGGCCATATACAATAGCATAAAAGTTGCTAGGATAAAAATACATGGTGCAGACTGTGAACTAGAATGCTAGGGGGCGAGTAGGAGGTGGGAATTTTGTTTTCGGTTTTTGCTCATAAATAAATAAACTTACCCTTGATAAAATCAACAGCCATTTCCAGGCCATACGTATCCTTATCACAATCATCCAAAATGTGAGCACCCAAAGTTATATTCGGCAACAGTTGCTGTTGGTTAACGCGATCCAAGGTATAGAGCATGGCTTCCAGGGCCTGTATGCCCCCCTGAGGCATAATGGGCCCACAAGTGATGCTATCCTCACGTGAATGCACCATCATAAGGCCACCGAGTATGACTTGACCCTCCATTACCGAGGCATGTTTCACCGGCCAGGTGGATGTGGTGGCGGCAGTGGTACTTAGTCCAGTATTAGCGCTATACAAGGAGATGTTGTTAAACCTAGAAGGCATGGATGTGGGTGGTGGTAATGTTGTGGGTAACAAGAGCGACAATAGAGTGGAAGCTTCCATTTCCATTATAGAAGTAGTGGCTAAGAGGCTGAAGGGTGTTGTGGCCAGGGAATTGTTTGTGGCTAATCTGATATTAACAAATTCCTCTGGCGGCAAAGTTGCTGCTGCTGCTGATACCGAGGCGAATAAAGGATAATAAACTGTAGTAGTAGTAGTTGCTGTTGTTGTTGGTATCGTTGACTTAAGAGAAAACTCTTTGGAAGTTGTCGAAGAAAATTTGTCTGTTTTTGAGTTTATTTCCTTCTCACCAACCAAAATTTCTTGTGGTCCTCTTAATGTGGTTGCTTCCATTTTGGCTATTTCAGATATGGCTGCAGTTGTTTCATCGATCACCATGGTGCTGGAGGTATTTTTGTTGTTGTTGGAAAAATTCTTCAATAGTTTTTGTTTATCTTGTTTCGCCTGAACTGTTGAAGTTTCCATGGTATCTGCTAACGAAGTTTTTAATTCTAATGAATCCTCCTTTGTTTTTGCTTGGCTTGCTGCAGTGGTTTTGGAATATTTCATTGAAAGCCATTTATTGTCAATATCCAATGGACTTGCAGCAGAACTGGCCATGTCATCATTTTCATTATTTTCATCATCCATTTTTAATGATTTGTTATGGTTCTCAAGCTCATCCACTGGCAATTTAATGTTTATCGGTTGTCCATTGTTTTTATGCGAGGCCGCTTCACTGGTGGTTGTTAGTGGCTCAATACTATCAGCTCTAATAAGGCCTTTATTGGGATGTTTATGAGATTGATTTTCCTGTGGTTGAGTTTTGTTGTTGGAAAAGTTTTCGTTCTCTGTTGCATTTTGTTCGAGCTTAATGGAAATTTTTACTGCCTCCGTTTTGTTAATTGAAATTGCATCATTTGTTGGATTATTTTGTTCAACACTAGAATGATTGGTTGCTTTAGTGATGTAGGAAATTGGGCTTTCAAAGGATTCATTTGCAGTTTTTGCCGTTGATGGAGAAAGGGGCAGTGCTGTGGTGTTAGGGCTGTGGGCTTTAGGAGCATCCAGAGGTTGTTGGTTGGTATACAAGTCAATGAGCTCATGAGAAGCTGTTGACAACTTGGATTTTGAGAAATCATAGGTTTGTCCTTTAGAATTTTTGTCTTTCGAGTAGGTCTTCGCTGTTGGCTCAAGCTTTCCTTTAATTTCCTTGTCTTTGTGCTTTAATTCCAAGCTTTCCATTTGATTTTCCAATCCTGCTTCCTTTTCTGTTAACTCTCTTAAGCTTAACTCTATATTTGCCTCGTTAAGCTTTAAGCTTTCAAAAGCTTTTTCTAGAGTTTCTATATCGAAAACTTGGGGTTGATTTGAAATGTCAAAGTCCTCCTTAAACTTTGTAACTTTTCCATAAATTGGTTGTGGGCTTTTCTTGGATCTGTGAAAAATATCATGAATTCCATTTTCCAAATTTTCTGGTGGCTGGGGATGTATAATGCCATATTGGCTTTCTTCAGTATTTGTAAAAGAGAGCTTTTTGGTTTTTTCAAGCTTTCGGCTTGGTTCTAGTGGGATTGGTGCATGATTTGTATTTAAGGGCTTGTTGTTTGTATGACTTCTGGCTTTTTGTTCCTCATTTACATCTTTTTCATGGTTCTCTATGAGAGAGCTTTTTTGCTGATTTTCCTCCCAAAGCTTTTTCTGAGCTCTTGAAAGCTTTAAATTTTCTTGATTTGAGTTAGTTTCACCCTTTTCTTCAACCTTAGCTTTTTGATTTTCTACAATTTGGACTTCAGGGGACTTGTAAAAGCTTTTATGCCTTATAAGGTTCCCAAGCTTTGTGTCATCAAAAGCTTTTATTTGTTCTGTGGCGATTAGAATGTTTTGTTTAAAGGGAAACGTGTAAGAGCTTTGATTCTCTATGTGCTTTTCCTTCCCAAGGCCTTCCTGAGCTTTCTCTTCTTCTTCTGAAAATTTTTCCACAACAAAGCTTTTATGAAAGCTTTTCTCTAAAGAAAGCTTATTGCTATTATTCTTCACCTCCAAGTTTATGTTAATTTCATTTCCCTCTTCCAATTTTACATTTGGGTTCGTTGTGCTTTTCACATCCGGATTTTTGTATGAGTTTTGCGTTTCTATGAGCTTTTGTTGTTTAAAGCCTAAAAAAGCTTTTTCTTCTCCCTCATCTTCCGTTGGTTTTAAATTAGTTTCCTTTGTTGGGGAATTGTATAAGCTTTTGTCTTCTAGAAGCTTTTCGTCTCGAAAGTCTTCAAAAGACTTTTCTTCCTCTTTGGACTTCTTATCAACATTGAGGCTCGTATAAGAGCTTTTTGTTGGCAAAAGCTTTTTGTTGAGGTTCATTTCATTCAAGTTGGCGTACGTTTCCTCCTCATCCAACTTTGAATATTCATTTGCAGTATTTTCCACACCTGGGTTTTTGTATGAGTTTTTTTGTGTAATGAGCTTTTGCAGCTTAGGCTCTAAAAAAGCTTTTTCACCTTTTCCTTCTTGTTCGAAAATATTTTCCTTGCTGGAGAAATGGTGTGTAATTTGCTCCTGTATGGGTTCTTCATCGCCAAAGTCTTCATGAGCTTTCTCTTCTTCTTCTGTTTGTGATTTTATATCCTCATCTTGCGTCTTATAAAAGCTTTTTGTTGAAAAAAGCTTTTTTTCATGATCGATTTCTTTAAAATTGGTTTTTAGTTCATCTTTCTCTTCAACGTTAGGTGCTTGATTTTTGAAATCAGAAGTCTGGTAAGAACTTTGCTTCCCTACAAGCTTTTGGGCTTTAGGGTCTTTAAAAGCTTTTTCTATTCCCTTTTCTTTTTGTTTTGAAATATTGTCCTTAGTGGGATATTTGTTAGAGCTCTTATTCTTAATGAGTTCAAGGTCTTCTTGAGCCGTTTCTCCTTGTTGTCCATAAGAGCTTTCTGTTGAAGAAAGCTTTTTATTGTGTTTCATTTCATTAAAGCTTTCCCGAGTGGAGGCTTCTGTTAGAGCTTCTGCAAAAGTTATGATTTCCGTTACTGAACGAAGCTTTGCCTGAACTTTTGGTGCCGTTTTGTTGTACGCAGATGCTGAAGAAAGCTTTGTTGTAACTTTGTCGTTGAAAGCTTTCGATGAATTTTTTTGGGAAGTTTTAAGAACCTCAAATAATATTTCAGGCTTTTCTTGTCTATGATCAAGAGCTTCTTTTGCAGCATTTTTAGAAAACTGTCCTACCTCTGAAAAGTTCACAAAATTTTTTGCTTCCCTATTGTGGACCTCCATATTTGCAGTTTTTTTTGCAGGTTCTTTAGAATGTTTATCAGCTAGTTTGGCAGAATTTTCTTTTGCATCCAAAGTTTCTTCGCTGGTGCCCAAAACTTTTTCCACTTTCCCCTGTAACTGTCTTCCCTCTATTGATTTCATATTCCTTTCCTCTGTTGTAGCGGGTTTTCCTTTAGCCCTTGTAATCGACTTTAAATCCTTTTCATTTATCCCGATGGCCATGTCTTTTGTTGGCTTAAAATTTAATCTACCGCTTTGTTGTTGCATATCTCCAACATCATCATCATCAGCATCATCATCAACTGGCTCTGACACGCGAGTCAGTGATGGGGAATTATTTTGGTGGCTGCTCGTAATTAAAGATGTAAATGTTGCTCGATTGTGAGTCACCAACATCAGTTGTTTGAAATCTGCGCCTTTATCCACCATAAATTTTTCATTTCCTCTTGACAAACGATCTATGGGCGAATCCTTGGTATTTGGCGGGACCGTCGATGAATTTCCATTATTTGCATAAACAGCAGCACTGGCAGGGACAGCAGAGATGGTGGCGCTGGCAGCAGATGTTGTTTGGTAATTCTTGATGCTTGTTATTGACGTTGCTTGTGCTGTGGCCAAGGTTGTTCCATTAATTAAATCATTATTATGCAAAAGTGTTGATGGTATTGTCGCACCACCAGCCTCGTCGTCATTGACTTCATGGGCTGGAGCTGCA